>NC_047120.1:5972115-6272115 GCF_902500255.1 Thalassophryne amazonica | reverse complement strand
ACATAAAAAAAAAAACTTTTGGTCCCTGAGAATGACAACTGTCATTTTTCTTTAACTAAGGTATAACTTTATGTGGGGAGAAAGATGCTCCTTAAGGTACCAAAACTATTAACATATTTGTGGCTAGACAAGACAACAGTTATTTTTATATTTTCAAGTTTTGTTTAAGAAGATGAGAATGTCCACATTCTCTGGAGAAAGGGCTGCTCTATGAGCAGTCACAATGTCCCCTGCTGTGGAGAACACTCTCTCACTTGCTACACTTGTTGCTTGCACAGCAAGATAATGTTTGGAAAGCTTGGACAAATTTGGGTACTGATGCTCATTGTTTTTCCACCATTTCAGTGGATTTGCATCCACAGAAATTACTTTTGCCATCCTGTATAGCTCAATCTCCTCCTTGACAACATCAGGCCATGATTTTGGTGTTGTTGATGTAGTGGAGGCTGTGCTATAAAAGTCACCAAACAGTTCACTGAGTGTGATTCTCTTTGCTGGGGAGCTGCCTTCACTGGATGCTGCAGTTTCTGGGTTCTCTGCATGGTATTGACTGGTCGCATTTCCTGAGGCGTGAGTCTAAAAAAGAATATAAATTTATAAATGTATCAGTATTTCAATTACAGGATAAATTTGCATCACTATTAATATGAATTATGAATTTCAATTGGTCACATACCTGTGTGGGATGCTTTTGTAGGATTTTCTCAGCCAGACTGTTGAATATCTCTTTCCGAGAGGGGTCATCCAGATGGGGTAAAGACTTGAACCGAGGGTCCAAGGCAGTGCTCTCATTCAGGAACTGTTGAAGACTGAGATTTGAATACCTCCCTTCAATGTTGGTTGCTATAGCAGATTTAACATCCTTCACAATCTGTGAATCTGTGCCAGTATGTTTCATTGTTGTGAGAATGGAGTGTTTGAGTGGCAGGATCATAGACTCAGTGGGCTGCTGTTCTGAGCTCAATAGAGTTGTGATTGTTTTCATGGGCTTCAGAACCTCAACCACATCCTCCAGAACAGTCACATCTTGATCAGAGAGTGTGATGAGATCTTTGGCATTCTTTTTAACATCTTTTTTCTGAGTGCAGAATAAACAGCAGCTTGTTGCTCTAAGTAGCGTTTGAGCATGTCATAGCTGGAGTTCCACCTTGTAGTGACGTCTTGAATCAGCTTGTGAGGAGGAAGCTGGAGCATCTCTTGTTTGGCCTTTAAGACAACTGCTGCAGTCGTGCTCTTATGAAAGAAGGTGACGACTCTCCTGACTTTGCTCAACAGACGAGAAATCTGGTTTACTCCCAACCCCTTGTGGGATGCCAGGTTTACTGTGTGTGCAAAACACCCTATATGCGGTGACAATCCAGCTGCATTTGAGGCATTGACAATGTTTTTGGCATTATCAGTGGTCACAGGGATGGTTGTATTTTGTTTATCCAGTTTCCATTCTAATACTGCTTCCTTTAGCACTTCTGCCAAATTATCACTTGTGTGTGATTCATAGATAGGGCGAGTTTGAAGTACTGGACTTTCAATCTCCCAATCATTATTGACGTAGTGTGCTGTCACTGTAATGTAGCTCTCAGTTGCTCTTGAGGTCCAGCCATCTGTTGTTATGGCAACTAACTCCGCAGTGCTTAGACCCCTCAAAACTTTTTCTTTAGCATCTTCATACATGGAGGGCAACAATTTGGTTGTAAGATGCGATCTGCTGGGAATACTGTAGCGCGGCTCAAGTACGCTAATTAAATGTTTAAACCCAGCGTTTTCCACCACTGAATAAGGCTGCAGGTCTGCTGCTATGAATAGCCCTATAGCGTTAGTTATTGCTTTAGCGCGAGCTGAGGTCTGTGCAAGTTTCATTACAAACGAAGAGTCAATAGTTGGCTGGACCAATGATGATGTTTTTCCAGCCAAATCAACATCTTTGTGATGACGGCGAATGTGTCCAGCCATGTTCGTTGTGTTTCCCGTAGCTGGGTAAGGCACACGCGTGTAGCACATTTTGCACACTGTTGTCTTCTTGTCGACAACACGAACGCTGTCGACATAACTCACCGCGAACGCAAAATATTTCCATACTGCTGATTTAAGAGAAGCAGGAGCGGCTTCCAGCTCCAGTAAGGCGTCCTTATCTGCACTTGCCATGGTGACATACTCTGCAGGTTAGCAAACTAGCGGCGTCGGCTACAGTGTACTGCGTCGCGTGCGTGCTTGCGCAGCTTAGGGGGCGGGATCGTCGATCCCCTTTTTGACTTCGAGGCTCGAGACCATGACGTAATTTCGATCGATTTCGATGAAATATCGAAATCGTGACACCCCTAGTATATATAATATAATAAGTAATAAGACATAAGAAGGATAAGACATCACAGGAGAAGATTGTTATCAAACACAAAGGAACCAACTATTTTGTAAGCTACAATGAACGTTGCTAAGGCCAGCTAGATAAGCTAACGTTAGCTGTTAGGTATAACTAATTGTATCCCACTCCTCCCATATTTACTTAAATATAATATTAAAAAAGGGGGGAACAAGAAAAAGTAAAGCCTGTAGAAATGTACAGTCAACAAAAATATAAACGCAACACTTTTGGTTTTGCTACCATTTTGTATGAGATGAACTCAAAGATCTAAAACTTTTTCCACATACACAATATCACCATTTCTCTCAAATATTGTTCACAAACCAGTCTAAATCTGTGATAGTGAGCACTTCTCCTTTGCTGAGATAATCCATCCCACCTCACAGGTGTGCCATATCAAGATGCTGATTAGACACCATGATTAGTGCACAGGTGTGCCTTAGACTGCCCACAATAAAAGGCCACTCTGAAAGGTGCAGTTTTATCACACAGCACAATGCCACAGATGTCGCAAGGTTTGAGGGAGCGTGCAGTTGGCATGCTGACAGCAGGAATGTCAACCAGAGCTGTTGCTCATGTATTGAATATTCATTTCTCTACCATAAGCCGTCTCCAAAGGCATTTCAGAGAATTTAGCAGTACATCCAACCAGCCTCACAACCGCAGACCACGTGTAACCACACCAGCCCAGAACCTCCACATCCAGCATGTTCACCTCCAAGATCGTCTGAGACCAGCCACTCGGACAGCTGCTGAAACAATCGGTTTGCATAACCAAAGAATTTCTGCACAAACTGTCAGAAACCGTCTCAGGGAAGCTCTTCTGCATGCTCGTCGTCCTCATCGGAGTCTCGATCTGACTCCAGTTCGTCGTCATAACCGACTTGAGTGGGCAAATGCTCACATTTACTGGCGTTTGGCATGTTGGAGAGGTGTTCTCTTCACGGATGAATCCCGGTTCACACTGTCCAGGGCAGATGGCAGACAGCATGTGTGGCGTCGTGTGGGTGAGCGTTTTTTTGATGTCAATGTTGTGGATCGAGTGGCCCATGGTGGCGGTGGGGTTATGGTATGGGCAGGCGTCTGTTATGGATGAAGAACACAGGTGCATTTTATTGATGGCATTTTGAATGCACAGAGATACCGTGACGAGATCCTGAGGCCCATTGTTGTGCCATACATCCAAGAACATCACCTCATGTTGCAGCAGGATAATGCACGGCCCCATGTTGCAAGGATCTGTACACAATTCTTGGAAGCTGAAAATGTCCCAGTTCTTGCATGGCCGGCATACTCACTGGACATGTCACCCACCCATTGAGCATGTTTGGGATGCTCTGGACCGGCGTATACGACAGCGTGTACCAGTTCCTGCCAATATCCAGCAACTTCGCACAGCCATTGAAGAGGAGTGGACCAACATTCCACAGGCCACAATTGACAACCTGATCAACTCTAAGTGAATGAGATGTGTTACACTGCATGAGGCAAATGGTGGTCACACCAGATACTGACTGGTATCCCCCCCAATAAAACAAAACTGCAACTTTCAGAGTGGCCTTTTATTGTGGGCAGTCTAAGGCACACCTGTGCACTAATCATGGTGTCTAATCAGCATCTTGATATGGCACACCTGTGAGGTGGGATGGATTATCCCAGCAAAGGAGAAGTGCTCACTATCACAGATTTAGACTGGTTTGTGAACAATATTTGAGGGAAATGGTGATATAGTGTATGTGGAAAAAGTTTTAGATCTTTGAGTTCATCTCATACAAAATGGTAGCAAAACCAAAAGTGTTGCGTTTATATTTTTGTTAAGTGTATATGGAGACATAAGTACATATATTTGCAGAAAAGAGAAAAACGGCGGCCGTTTTTAATCACCAAACCTGCAGCTGCTGCCATTACACATCTGGCTGTTTCTTCTTCTTCTGCTATATTTTTAACACAGTATTCAGTAGCTTCGCCCTCATGTGGGAACACATGTAATTACAGCTGATCATCCCAGTAATCACTTAAAGCGTTGAACATTAAACTAGCATATATATATATATATATATATATATATATATATATATATATATATATATATATATATATATATATATATATATATATATATATATATAAACATGAGTGAGGGTGAAGCAGCCTATTAGATAATTAATAGCTATTAGGCTAAGCTATAATTGTAGCAGTACAACTGTATAAACAAAGGCTCAGATATGTTAAAGGTTTTATCTAAGGTTTACCCTATTTGTTATGGTTAGGTAATCTAGGTAGAAGAAATTCCATCTTCTACATGTTTTTTTAATGGGAACCCAAAACTTCGATATTATTTCTTGATGTCTATTAGAAAATCTTTTGAACTGAAGAAGCAATTTGTTATACAGAAACCCTTGTTTAGCTAATCTACTAGTAAGTTTATCGTGTCTAGTGGAAAAACTTTGGTAATTATCACAGATGCGACCAATTCTGACTAATTGAGAGGTGTAAACACCGTATGTAGGTTTACTCAGTATGTTACTACTCATACAAGGAAATTTTACAATATGAAAGATAAAATCATCGCGTTTGTCAAACGGCTGTTCTAAACTGTCTATAATGCTCAACTCTATCGGGAAGTTCGCAAATGAGAGTTTTCACTTGCAAAATGAGCCAGTACCAGGACAGTTTCCTTGGTAAGGAGTTAACAAACGGCGTATAGTCAAGATTATGTTACTGATGTTACGAAAAGTTTGAAAGATATTCAAAGATTCGACCTTCTGAAAGCCATAACTTCAAAGCGAATCGCCGTTTTAAAACAAATGACACCTCTTTCCAAACATAATACAGACCGACCAAATTGATCATTTTCCCACTACACACCCTCAAAAACAATGTAACGGCCCAATTGCAGCGTAATTTTTTCAGGCAGCAGTGTAAAGGGCCTTTACTCTGTTATAAAGCTAGCGAGAACTATGAATCCTAATTACAACCCCAATTCCAATGAAGTTGGGACGTTGTGTCAAATGTAAATAAAAACAATACGATTTGCAAATTCTCTTCAACCTATATTCAATTGAATACACCACAAAGACAAGATATTTAATGTTCAAACTGATAAACTTTATTGTTTTTGTGCAAATATTTGCTCATTTTGAAATGGATGTCTAACACATTTCAAAACAGATGGGACAGCGGTATCTTTACCACTGTGTTCCATCGCCAATGCTCAAAGAACACCTGTCTGGAACATTCCACAGGTGAACAGGTTAATTGGAAACAGGTGAATGTGATGATTGAGTATAAATGGAGCATCTCCAAAAGGCTCAGCCATTCACAAGCAAAGATGGGGCAAGGATCACCACTTTGTCAACAACTGCGTGAAAAAATAGTCCAACAGTTTAAGAACGTTTCTCAACGTTCAGTTGCAAGTAGTTTAGGTATTCCATCATCTACAGTCCATAATATAATCAGAAGATTCAGAGAATCTGGAGAACTTTTTACCAGTAAGCAGCAAGGCTGAAAACCAACACTGAATGTCCGTGACCTTCGATCCCTCAGGCGGCACTGCATTAAAAACTGACATCATTGTGTAAAGGATCTTACCGTGTGGGCTTAGGAACACTTCAGAAAACCATTGTCAGTTAACACAGTTCATTGCAACATCTACAAGTGCAAGTTAAAACTCTACCATGCAAAGCGAAAACCATACATCAACAACATTCAGAAATGCCGCTGCCTTCTCTGGCCCAAGCTCATCTGAAATGAACAGCTGCAAAGTGGAAAAATGTGCTGTGGTCTGATGAGTCCACATTTCAAATTGTTTTTGGAAATCATGGACATTGTGTCCTCCGGACAAAAGAGGAAAAAGACCATTCAGATTGTTGCCAGCGCAAAGTTCAAAGCTAGCATCTGTGATGGTATGGGGGTGTGTTAGTTCCCATGGCATGGGCAACTTACACATCTGTGATGACACCATCATTGTTGAAAGTTGCATCCTGATTTTGGAGCAACACCTGCTGCCGTCCAAGCAACGGCTTTTTCAGGGACGTCCCTGCTTATTTCAGCAAGACAATGCTAACCACGTTCTGCACGTGTTACAACAGCGTGGCTTCGTAGTAAAAGAGTGCAGGTACTAGACTGGCCTGCCTGCAGGCCAGTCTAGTACCCTTGAAAATGTCCCTTGAAAATGTGTGTTGCATTATGAGGTGCAAAATACGACAACTTAGACTTGATTTACGATTTCAGTTGGGCTGTTGAACAACTGAAATTGTACATCAAGCATGAATGGGAAAGAATTCCACCTACAAAGCTTCAACAATTAATGTCCTCAGTTCCCAAACGCTTATTGTAGAGTAGAGTAACTTTATTGATCCCCACGGGGAAATTAAGGTGTCAAGTAGTGTACACAAATACACATAATGCCCACATGGACATTTCAAGACACACACATACACAACAAGCATTTACACAGGTCAAAGTCAAGGGGAGGAAAAAAAAAAAGCAATTGTGGAAAAACATAAAAACATATCCTGTGAGTTGAGGTAGACAAGAGATTAACATGACCAAGAAGCAATGAGTGTTGACAGATAAGTCTATGATGTAGTACTGTGATGTAGAAGTTAGAAGAACTAAGACATAAATAGTATTCAACAAAGAACAAAAATCCTGGTAAGGTGCATGAAGACATTTAGCAAAAGTTGAAGTGATCAAAAAGCAGTGTTAAGTGTACTAAGCAATGATAGGAGTGAAGATTTCTCAATCGTCACAACTTCATAGTCCAGTAAAAACTGTATTGCACAGTCCACACACACACACACATGCCTAGAGGTATCCTGGGACTGAGCCAGCTCAGGCATCTCACAGTCTTTGTGATAAGCAAGGAAGAAGTATGTCCAGTGTTCATGAGAGTTCCATAGTGCAGTGATTATCCTAGATAGTGCAGTGCAACCGTCCCTGGTAGTGACAAATAGTGGGGTAAAAACTGTTTTAGTGTCTTGTAGTGAACACTTAGCATTCTTGAATAACTGGAGGACATGGGGTCTTAGGCAGTCCAGTCCCCAATGATGATGTCCTTCTGTGTGTTGTTAAACAGTTGAATGGCCCATGGGACAAAGGACCTCTGTAGCCTGTCTGTACTGCAGGAGAGGGCACGGAGTCTGTGGCTAAATAGACTCAGCTGGTTAGTGAAGATGGTGTGAAGGGGGTGTTTCTGATTGTCCATTATAGAGTCCAGTCTGTTCAGGGTTCTGTTCTCAGCTGTTGAATTGAGAGTCTCAAGCTCCATGCCCACCATTGAACCTGCCTTCCTCACCAGTCTGTCCAGACGTCCAGCGTCTCTCTTCCTAATGCTACCACCCCAGCACGCCACAGCATAGAAGAGCACGCTGGCCATGACAGACTGGTAGAACTTCAGCAGAAGTCGGTTGCAGACATTGAAGGACCTCGGCCTTCTGAGGAAGTAGAGCCTGCTTTGGCCCTTCTTGTAGAGTGCATCTGAGTTTGTAGACCAGTCCAGTTTATTGTCGAGGTGCACCCCTAAGTACTTGTAAGTGCAGACTGTCTCCACATTTTCTCCCTCAATAGAGACAGGCACCGAGGTGGGGCGGATCTCCTGAAGTCAACCACCATTTCCTTGGTTTTGGTGGTGTTCAGGTGCAGCTGATTGGTTCGGCACCATCCCACAAAGTCCTCCACCAGTTCCCTGTACTCCTATTGAGTGTTGTTAGAAGCAAAGGTGATGTAACACAGTGGTAAATATACCACTGTCTCAGCTTTTATGAAACATGTTGCAGGCATCCATTTCAGAATGAGCAAATATTTGCACAAAACAATAAAGTTTATCAGCTTGAACATTAAATATCTTGTCTTTGTGGTGTATTCAATTGAATCTAGGTTGAAGAGGATTTACAAATCATTGTATTTTGTTTTAATTTACATTTTACACAATGTCTCAACTTCATTGGAATTGGGGTTGTACAATTAGACACAATTCAACCACTAGGAGCAATGGACACCCACAGTCCAGTGCCTGGGGACCAACTCCAAATGCAGAGAGGTGGGGCTCAGTGGAATGTGGTGAGGAGCTGTGGTCTCAGCCTCCATCATAATTCCTGCAAACATGGGTTCTCTCTCTGGCTTTGAGAGAACCCACATGCTTCCCAGTCTTTGCCCCTTTTTGACAAGGTTACCATAAGGCTTTTTTTTCTTTGCACAGTAAAGTTTTAAGTGATATTCTTGAATGCAATTCTGTGTTGTAATGCTTGATAAGGTTTCCCAAAAGTAATCCTTTGCCCAGCACCATCAAGACCCCAATGTTTTTCAGTTGCATTTGGTAGAGTAGGGCCTATATTTGTTGATAACATTGAAATCTGGTTGGGGTCTTGATGGTGCAGAGGGTTATGGGCCTTTAAATACAGCCAATTTCGCAAAATGACCAGACTTTGAGCACCCTCTATATTCAGCGCCATTGATCCCCCAACCAAATATGCATATAAGATGAAAGAGTTTGCCTCCCTATGTCATTTGATAGTTAAACTAGCTTGGAGACTAGATGGCGCTGAATGTTACACCACTTGAAAGATGGGAATTTAATGAAATATCAGTTTTTTCCATATTTTTGCCTTGAACTTTGATAACCCCTGGCAAGGTAAACGTTTGGTTTTCAGTTAAAAATTTTTTGGAAAAGTTTGTTTCTTGGTAGGTTCCATCTCTGAGCCAAGTTTCATTGACATCCAAGTCGGCTTGAATCACACCCTAATGTAAACCTGTCTGAAATTTAAAAATATTGGCTCTTAAGTTGAACACAAGACATGAAATATCTTTGGGTCATACTGTCTGCAATGAAATAAAGGAAATATAAGGGCACTTTGCATTTTTCAACCCATCCCAGCCTTTTCTGATTTGGAGTTACAATACAGCATCAGCCATTTGCTGCCCCGCATTAAAGGAAGCAACACGCTAAGGACCCATTTGACAAATAACAGTGACAAATGACTAAAATCAGTGTTTGTATCAAGAGCAGTGACTCTAATAAAGACTGTAAGACATTAACAGTTGAGATGCTCATGATGATGGCAGCAATCAGAAGTATGAGTTTTCTATTAGTCAGGGCCCATGTACACAATCATTAACCCCTCCCCAAACAACACCATTTATAAGTTGCTCTAAACAAGAATGGGGTGTATGCAGCCACCTGAAGAAAAAGCACGCAGTTTTTGTGTGGCCAGTTTGAGTGCTTTAAGTAGAAAATCACTGAACATTTCAGAAAGACACTCGTGTCATACTACAGCACCTTTTCAGGTAATCAATCAGACTGCGTAAAACAGAAGAAGCAGCTTGTTTTTGCTGTCGGTCTACAGTCAGCTGATATGTCTCACAAAATATTACAGCAAAGATAAAGAATTTTATCTGTGATAGCAGATTGGACAAATGCTGTGTACCTGCTGAGGGTGAGTGGTTTTGTCATTGTACACATTATAAAATAGTTGTTAACTTTTTATTGTTGTCATAGGAAGAAATCCTGAGATGAGTTGTGGGACAAAGCACTTTCCTCTGCGCTTTTCAGACCGGAAAACACAGCACAGAAACCAAGTCCTAACACCAGATAGGGCCTGAAACCCCAGAGAGAGCAGGTCCCACTTGGGACCACTCACCAGCAGCCTTTTGCTGCCTCTGGTAGGGGAGGAATTGAATACATTGAAGGAATGGTGAATTCAGAAGATCATCATGGCATTGTTGAGCAAAAGGTGTTGTCCAGGTGTGCCACAACACTGTTTGAGGTGAAGGTTTTGTGTCTTTAAACAGGGCCAGGATCTAAAGCACATTTCCAACAGCAAAAAAGAAACAAAATTAGTGAGTCCTGACATAAATCCCATTGAGCTTCTTTGGAACACGTTGAAATCTGCCACTGCAAAAAGTACGGCTGTAAACCTTAAAGCCTGAGCACAGGGCAGTGGAAGAGTGGCAGAAATTTTAAAGAATGTCCTTCCTGAAAGCACTGCTCTCAAATGTTAGTGAAGATTTAATAATTGTCCTTGGTACGTTTGTGTTTGTGTTATTTAACTGTATGCCAGATTATTTTTTAATGGACCATTTTGTTAAATATCTTGACAATACAAAAGTGGTACATATGGATAAAAAATGTATGAAATTGCCATTTGTCCAGCTGACGAAAGTGCACTTTTCTGTTTTTAGGCTAGTTGTGGGAGCGGGGTGCATGTCATGGACAGCTTGTCTCAGCGCCACCAGCAGATCAACCAGACCTTTGAAGAGCTTCGACTGGCCACCCAGGAAACTGAAAATGAACTACGAAAGCTACAACACAGTCAGGAGTACTTCATCATCCAGTACCAGGAGAATCTGCGTATTCAGGGTTCGGACACAAGAGCACATCATGTACTCACTTACGCAGCAGCTAGTTTTTACATACACTGTACCTAAAAAAGTACCCACCCCTTTGTGTTATTACATCCTTTATTATCCTTGCTGTGGAGAGGGAACAGGGAATTTTGGAAAGGGTACCATTGGGACATCTGTCCATGTGATTTGTTCTTAGTGGCACCTGTCTGGGACCATACTAAAACAAAAATGGACGAAATGGAGAAAAATGGGGACTATAAATTACAAAATGGGGCAAAATGTAACAAATTGGAGCAGAGTGAACCAGACTGACTCCAAATAAGTATTTTTATTTAATTGCTTGGCTTTTGTGGGGTTTTTTTTTTTTTGTGAGATGCGTTCAGCACATGTAGTAGGGGCAGGTGGCCTTCAAGAGATGAAATTTCAGACAATGGGTCAGTCTGATCCATTTTGTTGCATTTTAACCCCATTTCGTTATTATCAGTCCCCATTTCGCTAAAAAATTAAAGTACTTAATGGAATCATATTTGGAGTCAGTCTGCATTTCGCTATGTTTTACCCCCGTTTTGTTATCAGTCCCCATTTTGCTCCATTTCACTTAAAAATAATTCAAGTACTTAATTGAATCATATTTAATAATATTTGGTGTCAGTCTGCTCCATTTCCTTACATTTCCCCCCCATTTTGTGATTAGCAGGCTCCATTTCGTCCTTTTGTCTTTTAGTATAGGCACCTGTCTGGATTATACAGGATAATGATGAAGTCCTATATGGGCACCGGGGTTTGGCTCTGGATAACATGGCCCTCGGACATGATGCCAGTTCATTGCAGGGCGCTGCCCACTCAGTCCACCCACTTACAACTTGGTGTACTGAGATGTCTCATTCAAGGACACACACACACACACACACACACACACACACACACACACACACACACACACACACACACACACACACACACACACACACACACACACACACACACACACACACACACACAGGTAGTGTCTCTGGGAATTAAACCCAGGTCTACATATTGGAAGTCCATCTTCTATTCTGTGGTTATAAACGATAGGCATCGTTTGCTCTCATGGCAAACCTGAGCTGTGGATTTATGACCCTTATGTGATTGTTGGTTTAACGATCTTGTTTGGGAACATACAATCTTGAAGTATGTTTGTGACATGTGGCTGAAGCCTGATCCTTGCATGTCTGTACCATTAATCACAAAAATGAATGATTAGAGGGTCACACACATAAATTCACAAACATTCTAACACACGCAGATGAAATTATGCCAATACATCCTTTTTTAAGGGCTGCTACACCAGCAGAACAATAGTTTTGCCCTACAGAATGCCTGTATGAAATATAGCCCCCCATCCCAGAGCCAGGACCCTGTGGCTCTGTGATAAATCAGCCTTGGAGCTGCTGCACACTCCACATGCTCAGCCTGAACCTGGCCACACCACAAACACACTCCTCTGAGGGCTGTTTCTCATGAAGCTTCACAGGAAGACAACGTTGAATGATCAGAGGTTCTGAGAAAATTACTGACAAGGAAAGGCCAGTCAGCATCTTTGAAGATTTATTTTTAATATATAAACACAGACAGACAGACATAGGAAACCTGACAAAACAGCAGGTTTTTGGAGGTTCCCACAGTGGAAAACCTCACAGTTCCAGATCCACTGTGATATCCAGTCTGATGGTTTGAGCTCCACAAAAGAAGCAGAGGTCAAGGTTCAGTCAGTGATAGACATAAGCGCAACAACTGGGTAACTCTTACAAATGATTAATCATCCCCAAACTGGCTGTGAAATCCAACACTGTTAATTCACTATGTTGGAGTTGCTGTTGCCAAAACATCATTGGCCTCCAATTTTTATTGGTCTGTTAAGAAGATAATCACTTCATTAAGAGACGTTTCCAGGAAGAATGGGACAAAAAACACCTGAGACGCTTCATCACTTGGTATCATCAATGCAAAAACATCTGCCCTTCTTTTTCACAACATATTCTATTAGAGTTGTAATATTTACCTAGGTTATGTTTTCGGTCGAGTTTGTTTGTTTGTCTGTCTGTTTGTCAGTAGGATAACTCAAAAAGTTTTGAACGGATTTTGATGAAATTTTGTGGAGTGGTTGGAAATTACAAGAGGAACAAGTCTCCGCACACATGTGACTATCGGTCGGCCTCGAAGAAATTCTGGCAAACCGTCTGACGCCTCAGGAGGCGGAAGCAGCTCTCCACCAGCACTGTCTACGTTGCGGTTGGGGAGCTGTTGACCCTGACTGGGGATCTTGTCGGGCGGTGGAAGGAATACTTCGAGGATCTCCTCAGTCCCATCATCACATCTTCCAAAGCGGAAGCAGAGATTGGGGACTCAGAGACAGACTCATCCAGGCTGAAGTCACCGAGGTGGTTAGAAAGCTCCTCGGTGGCAAGGCTCCTGGGGTGGATGAAATCTGTCCTGAGTACCTTAAGTCTCTGGATGTTGTGGTACTGTCTTGGTTGACACGCCTCTGCAACATCGCATGGCGATCGGGGACAGTGCCTCTGGATTGGCAGACCGGAGGGGGTGTTCCAACTACAGGGGGATCACACTCCTCAGTCTCTCCAGTAAGGTCTATTCCAGAGTACTGGAGAGGAGAATTCGACCGATAGTCGAACGTCAGATTCAGGAGGAGCAGTGTGGTTTTCATCCTGGTCGCAGCACACTGGACCAGCTCTACACACTCCATCAGGTGCTCGAGGGTTCAGGGGAGTTAGCCCAACCAGTCCACATGTGCTTTGTTGATCTGGAGAAGGCGTTCGACTGTATCCCTCAGGGCACCCTGTGGGGGGTGCTCCAGGAGCATGGGGTCCAGGGTCTTTTGCTAAGGGCTATCCAGTCCCTGTGCGATTGCAGCAGGAGCTTGGTTCACATTGCCAGTAGTAGTAAGTCAAACCTGTTTAAAGTGCACGTTGGTCTCAACCAGGGCCGCCCTGTCACCGGTTCTGTTCATTATCTTTATGGACAGAATTTCTAGGCGCAGCCAGGGTGTAGAGGGGGTCTGGTTTGGGAACCACAGAATCTCATCTCTGCTGTTTGCGGATGATGTGGTTCTGTTGGCTTCGTCAAATCAGGACCTTCAGCGTGCACTGGGGTGGCACTTCACAGCTGAGTGTGAAGCGTCCAGGATGAAAATCAGCACCTCCAAATCTGAGGCCATGGTTCTCGACCGGAAAAAGGTGCCTTGCCCTCTTCAGGTCGGTGAAGTGTCCTTGCCTCAAGTGGAGGAGTTTAAGTATCTCAGCGTCTTGTTCATGAGCGAGGGACAGATGGTGTGTGAGATCGTCAGATGGATCGGTGCAGCATCCGCAGTGATGCGGCCGCTGTATCGGACCGTTGTGGTGAATACAGAGCTGAGTATGGGGACAAAGCTCTTGATTTACCGATCAATCTACATTCAGACCCCGGAGGAGCTGGGGGAGGTGTGTGTGGAATGGGAGGTCTGGGTGGCTTTGCTTGAGCTGCTACCTCCGTGACCCAACTCCAGATAAAGCGGAAGAAAATGAATGGATGGATGGAGTTTACATCTGGAAAACAATATAACATGGTGAGTCTGGCATATTCAGCATTTTACCCCTTTTGTTGTGTTTTGTGGCAATTTTATTTTTATTTTATTTTTTGCTTTGAGGAGCTGGAGAGTGTGTGTGTGTGTGTGTGTGTGTGTGTGTATATTGGCATGTGTGCGCTGCTGCTGCTCATTGTCCCCCTCAGCTCATTACGAAAAGGAATGTCTCCAAGATGGATTTTCCCCCAGCAGCAGATGTTTTTGTTTAGATTTTATTGATAACAGCACTCATAATTAATCGTACACAAACCTGAACCTGGAGCAGAGATGGTCACTGACAGGCTGCGTTTCTGACTCATGGTGGTGCAGGTGCACAGAAACCTTCACAAAGCTGCAGCTTTTACTGTGACTGCATCAAAATGAACAGTTTTCATCATAACACAACATCACACTTATGTCAACTTTAGAATTAATCTGTGCCTCCGTTCTTAATGTTATCAGCTACATTCCACTGAAGCGCTCTCTGGGACGCTTCAAGTTGCGATATCAGTTGTCGAAAACACCTGAGTACTCACACGTACTTTGTTTTCGATACCTTTGTAGCTGTTTGCTGCAAATGTCGTATACTTTGAAATAGAGCTGAAATGATTTGTCGAGTAAGTCAAATAATTCGATTACAAAAACTGTTCAAGGCAAATTCTGCACCTCCACGCTTCGTTTAACTTTGTAGTACATATGCCATGCTGGTGTGAGGCACTGCAACATCCCCAGAAAAAAAAACAGAAGACTAGAGCATAACAGCTAATCAAATTAGCTATGATAGCTACACCTTTCCCACACGACACATAGTAAAAAATAGCCTTTTAAGAGAAAGATAGTCTACATTGATCATGTGAAACAGACCTACTGCGCATTTAAAGTGAAGCAGTGTGTTTGTATATTTAAAAAAAAACACACGGTCCGCCTCTACGTGAGGAGTGACTATTCGCCCAGCTGTAGCTGTGTGGAGGCCCTCACACAGCTACAGCTCTGTTCCCGGCTGCACTGACAAACAGTTTCTGAAAGAAGATCCTCTCAGCAAAAGTCCACCCTTTCAACTGTTTTGCTTTTTAATTTTCGATTTTTTTGGGGCAATACACAATGTTTCACAAACACTGTAATCAAATCAAATCAGTTTTATTCATATAGCGCCAAATCACAACAAACAGTTGCCCCAAGGCGCTTTATATTGTAAGGCAAAGCCATACAATAATTACGGAAAAACCCCAACGGTCAAAACGACCCCCTGTGAGCAAGCACTTGGCGACAGTGGGAAGGAAAAACTCCCTTTTCACAGGAAGAAACCTCCAGCAGAACCAGGCTCAGGGAGGGGCAGTCTTCTGCTGGGACTGGTTGGGGCTGAGGGAGAGAACCAGGAAAAAGACATTCTGTGGAGGGGAGCAGAGATCAATCACTAATGATTAAATGCAGAGTGGTGCATACAGAGCAAAAAGAGAAAGAAACACGTAAAATAAATACTTAAATAAATAAAATAAAATAAAAACAAACGTTGAGGCTTGCATGTTCAACCTCCAGATGAAATGCATCTGCTGAATTGTAGAGAAAGAGGGATTAAAAAAAACAAAATCACACAGGGACCCTGTCCACCAACATTAAAAAAAACTTAAAAATGGTTAATAAAACAAAACAGACACATCCCACTGCCACTTCAGCAAAATGTCAAGACTTTGGCGCAGCGACATTGTGCCATTCCTTAGTAAGGAGAGTCCTGGACAATTGATGATGTTTAAAAACGCAAAAGTACTTTTTATCCGATTACTCGATAAATCACCAGAATAATTGATAGTATACTCGATTACTGAAATAATCGATAGCTGCAGCCCTACTTTGAAACTGGTCACGGAAGTGCACAAAGTAATCCTGGTGGATCATCGGATGGTCACTAACAGCCTAAATCTTAATTGTTGTGATTTTGGTGTGACATGTCCTTTACGTTCACCACCTCCCGCCAGTTAGTTGTAATCCTTGTTCCAGCCTTTTGTCTAAGTCCTATTTTTTTTTTGCCTTGCCATGTCTTGACCTCACCTTGTTTTTTTTTTCAGATCTGCATTTGCCTCAGCCCTTGTTATTTTGACTCTCCATGTTACTGAACACTGCTCATTGTTTTACCTTTTTTGACCATTTTTAACATTTGCCTCACACCTGCCTGTACCTCTGCATTGCTGCCTGCCTACTGGTGTACTGAACCACTGCTTTGCTACCAGATAAAGCCTTTTGATTAATCCTTCATCTCTGTCTGAGAGTCTGCATCTGTGTCCACTACCTTCTGTGCCATGTGTCCACTTATCCTGACAGAACAAAATGGCCAGAACCTGTGCACAGCAGACTCAAACTTCACCCTGAACACAGCCACCTGGACATCATTACAGTTAAGGAGATTTTGTCTGACCTCAACTTTTTTGTGTCTGTGTTTTTGTGACAGCTACTCTCTGAAGAAGAAGTTTGGCTTTTTGGACCAGGCTTGGGAACTTGTGGAAGCCAACACCTGGCTATATGAAGTCTTTCCTGAACTTGAAGACCTGCACAGTATATTCACCCAGGAGAGACTCCCTGAGTGGGTGAGGCAACCCGAGGCATACCTGTCGTCTGAACATCAACCTTCTGACAGTGAGTCAGACTGGAACAACTTAGATGATGATGATGACTCCTCAGAGGTGGAGTCATCATCATCATCAGCGCTCCAGGACACGACTACATTTCTCTTCAAGATACAGTACCAGAGTACCTGAACAGTCCATGTCAACAGAGTAAGCAATGAGTTTTGTTGGCACTTGACCAGATCCTGCAATGTGAGCCAGATGTTTTGAAAGCTTGCTGACACTAAGACGCAGTTCGAGTAGGGTTGGGTATCTCCATCCGTTGCGGACCCCGACAATTTTTTTGATTGAATGACATTTATGCCACCTGTACCAAAACACCACGATCAATAACTCTGTCCGGTGTTGCACCATTCTGCCACACTTTTGCACAGAAACTGTCCGCATCTAATCAGCCCAGAGGACTAGTTCTATGGTCATGCTTAGCACCAAGCCCAGCCACGTCCAGCAGGAAATCGCCAGAGCTCACACTACGAAAACCTCGAGCCGCACCAGAGTGCATACCCCAAGAGCAAGTGGCCCATGCCCACAGAGAAATCTCCAGAGCCCACTCCACATAATTCTTGAGTGGCACCAGCACACATGCCTCAGGAGCAAATAGAGCCACCGGTGCCCACAGAGAAATCTCCACAGCCCACTTCACATAAGTCTTGAGTGGCACCAGCACGCACGCCTCTGGGGCAAGCAGAGTCGTGCACACCCACTGAGAAATCTCCAGAGCCCACTCCGCATAATTAATGAGTGGTCTCTCAGCAGTGTGGATCTGGAAGAAGGAGCGCTGCTGCTGAAAATGCAGGACATCTGGGATGTCTGCAGAATCAAGTGTTTAAAAATCTCCCAGCAGCTATTTAAGAGACTATCAAAAAAGTGGGCTGAAGTTACTCCGTCTCTCTTCCTCTCTCCTTCTGCTCTTCTGTCTGTTTTCTGTAACTAGAGTTCTGTTTATGATCACTTAGTAGGTAAAGAGCCACATAGATTTTACAGTCCTGGTCACAATCCTTAGTTTTAGTTTTATGCACAGAACTAAAAATATATTCAGAATTCTAATCCAATCCGCAAATCTGATTGGTTAATCGTGTGAGATTTCAGACCATAAAATATCTTGTGGACAGTGGCAAAATATTAAAAGTGTTTCACATTTAATGTGTTGCTGACTGCATTTCTGTGCAGCTGTCAATAATGGTGCTGTCAGCTGAGAGCGACAGAAACTAGTGCAGCAATGATGATGCCGAAATGTGTGGATTTAATGGATTTAACTGGATTGATTGATGGATTTACCGTGGATTTGACAAGATGGAGAAATCTGTGGGTCTGCTCACAGAATTTCCAGTTTGGCATGAACACGCTTTTTCTATGCTAAGCTTTGACGAGCCGACCACACTCTTTCACAACGATTCGCCGACCAGAAAAATAAACCGTGCCAACGATGGAATTGGATTAGAATGTTGTGTTTCATGATTTGCGGACGTTCATGCTGGATTACGATTGCAAATAGCCATTTTACCTTTTTAAAACTCAATTTGCAACTGTAAAATAGACACAACAGGGTTATTCCCTAACTGATGCTCCTCCTATATCAGAGTGCCTTTTTGACTGTATGTTGTTTTGCTGCAAGTATTGACAAAAGATTTTCAAACTCACTCGCTTATTCGACTCTTATTTTAAAATGTATTCTAACAGTAAACTCATACCAAGTTGTGTTCAGGAAAAATTTTCAAAATGACTGAAGATAATTTCTGCATTAACCAGCTGACTGACTAGATTCTGCTTTGTTTTCAGTCAAATGGTTCATGAAGAGGCAGACCAGCGGGTGAAAAGCTCCTGGAGTTTCAGGGGTACTGTTGATGCAGTTTGGAGCTTCATAGATCCTCCTCTCCATCCAGAACTGCGAAATGTGGAAATCCAGCGCAGACTAACGACTTCTGGCAGCATCTTCTGGAAACATTCTGGAGGATAATCCTTTGATGACTGATCTGGCTTTGATCACTGACTCACTAACTTAAGTCTATTTTCTGAGACGGAGATTTGCTTGTATCTACTGTATATGTTTGTGGTTGCTTAGTTGATTTCATCAAAACCCTCTTGATAAGATGATGGGTTTGATTGAGGAAAAGTTAAAATCTTTTTTTACAAATCATGTCAACAGCAATCAGCTACAAAATAAAACAGTCATCTGTGTTTTGAATTTTCGTCAGCTATTCTGTCCAAATGTTCTGGGGTTTTTGTTGTTGTTGTTTTTGGATACGTATCTGTGTAGTTGTATAAATAAATATTTGAAAGTACAGTAAAACAAGATTGAACAAAGTTGGATAAAAGGACACCAGAACTATTTCTGGTCCTGCCTCCTCCCACATCAGTTGGTTCTCAGACAGAAAATCCTTCTGCCAAGAACCAACAGTCTGTTTGTCCATCTGCACAACAATCCCAAACAAGAGCCACGCAATGACAGAATTCCACATTTAGATTTCCTCTCTGATGTTTAATGTTGTGTTTTTATATTGCAGTAACTGAGTGTGTATCCCTGCCAATTCCAGTAATGAATCCACGACGGTGAACTGTCGCACCACCCAGGAACAACAATAAACCAAATACCTTGGATCCTAATTGTGGAATTTTGTTTCTGATATTTATTAAATAAATAAGTCTCAGATTTTATTTGTACAGAGTGGTGATGGTCTAGTGATTAAGCGTTGGGCTTGAGACCAGAGGAACCTCAGTTCAAACCCCAGCAATACCGGAAAATCACTAGGGGCTCTTGCTCCCGGTGTTGCAGACCAAATGCCCCCCCCCAAAAATTGATCCGTCCTGCCTTCACTGCACATGCATCATTTGTGACAACAGCAGCTCATCTGAGACTGACTCTCTACACCAAAAGCGATCAAAGGGTCAAAAATAATGTGATTATTAACCATCAGATGGTTAATAATCCCATCTTTTTTGAAACGTGTTGCAGGCATCCATTTCAAAATGAGCAAATATTTGCACAAAAACAATAAAGTTTATCAGTTTGAACATTAAATATCTTGTCTTTGTGGTGTACTCAATTGAATATAGGTTGAAGAGGATTTGCAAATCGTATTCTGTTTTTATTTACATTTTGCACAACGTCCCAACTTCATTGGAACTGGGGTTGTAAATATCCACCTAATTCTGGTGGAGATGTCACATGGAGCTTGTGGCAGGCTGTTACACCATTAATACACATACATCTCCAACCCCTGGACCTCCAACAGCGGTCCAGGGGTGTTTCACAGTTGAGAACTTGAGGCCAGGACAACAGCCTGCGGTTAGAATCCTGTCACTCAAAAGAAGAAAAAAAAATTCCATGTGATAATTCAACCATCCAGAGTTGTGTTCTGGTGCTGAAGTGTGCAAACAAAAAAAAGTAAGTTCCTTGGAAAGGCTCCATCTGAGGGACTGTATGACCCAACTGCCAGTAAACTTTGAAGCGAAGCCAGACGGTGGATGTCGGACTTGACAGCTCCTGATTTGTCTTCACAGATCATGATCCAAAACAACAGACCTCTTTTAATCCATGATGTCAGTTTGGTGAGTGAGTGAATGATGCGCCAGCTGTCACTCTTGTTTATAAGAGCTCACTCATGTTGAGATTCTCCTCACTTCACTCACCAGAGGAGTTCAACTCTTTAACTACTCGGTTGAACATTTTAACTTCTCAGTACCCACTGTATTTAACTAACTCATTAACCACCTCAATTACTCATGATCAAGGTAAGATATTTCAATATATTTATCTGTTAAACACATCAATTAAAAGGAACTAAATTCAAACTATCACTTAAACATTTGCTATTTATGATGGATGAATCAAATTAACATCATTGTTAAGGGACAAACAATATAATTTTTAATCAAGTTTAGAAATGTTCATTTAATTAAGAAAAAATAAAAGACATTTGATATAGAATGTACTTTAATTTGATTGATTATTTAATTTACAAATGGGAAAATCCCTGTACAATACTTGATTTCAAAATACTTGGAAGTACTTCAAATGTACTTGAAAAGTACGTGGTCCAAGCCCAAGTACTTTTACCATTTTTGAAAAAGTACTTGCAAGTCCAAGTACAGGTATAAGTACCGACCCAGCTCTGGCTTGTGTGTGTGTGTAATAGTATGCAGATATAAGCATACATATCGAACTATCTATAACTCTCTTACCTGTTTCGTGCTCCCTAAGCTTTCTTCTTACTCATCATCATTTGTCACCTCTACTCCTCCTCAACATGCTCCACTTCAGTGTGTGTGTGTGTGTGTGTCACAACCAAATCTCCTCTGCTGAGGAATGAATAAAATACTTACTTGATTTTAAATGATCTTTATCCAAGCTGCAGTTTCATATTCATTTAATTATCTGCAGTGACCACCAGACATACAGTAACCAGGACACACACAATTAAGTGAGTTGGTGCATAAAAAGACGAAGTCATCATCAGCACCCATGATCTAACCTGAGGTGGCTTGTGCAGGCTAAGATTTAGATCAACCATCTTCTACAGCTGTTTGTAGTGCACATGGGTATGACTGGAAAACATTTAAGTGAAAGCTCACAACTTCTCAGTGATGCAGTTTAACGTGTGCTATGTAATGTGTATTTACATGTGTAATGTAATGGGTAATGTGCCTCCAAACTCAGCCATGTTCCTCCAAACTCAACCAAGTATCTCCAAACTCAACCATGTACCTCCAAAAGCAACTATGAACCTCTAAACTCAACCAAACTCAACCACATACCTCCAAACTCAACCGTCTACCTCCAAACTGAACCAAGTACCTCCAAACTCAACCGTCTACCTCCAAACTGAACTGTCTACCTCCAAACTCAACCGTCTACCTCCAAACTGAACTGTCTACCTCCAAACTGAACTAAGTACCTCCAAATTCAACCATGTACCTCTGACCTCAGCCAAGTACCTCCAAACTGAACCGTCTACCTCCAAACTGAACCACATATCTCTATACTCTACCGTCTACCTCCAAACTCAACCAAGTACCTCCAAACTCAACTGTCTACCTCCAAACTCAACCAAGTAGCCCCAAATTCAAACTTTTACCTCCAAACTCAACCAAGTAGCCCCAAATTCAAACTTTTACCTCCAAACTCAATGTGCACCTACAAATTCAAGCAGTTTTTCATTTGACTTGAAAGCACAACCTGAAGGAAGAAGTGGACGGTTTACTGGTGGTAACACAGATCCATGGTGGGTAACTGTTGTGGATAAGCCCCGTGTACACCGCCAACCCGTTCACATCTCTAACCGTTTTTCCCCACTCGACGACACACCCGCCGAGGATCAAACTCTGGTTATTGGTGACTCTGTTTTGAGAAATGTGAAGTTAGCGACACCAGCAACCATAGTCAATTGTCTTCCAGGGGCCAGAGCAGGCGACATTGAAGGAAATTTGAAACTGCTGGCTAAGGCTAAGCGTAAATTTGGTAAGATTGTAATTCACGTCGGCAGTAATGACACCCGGTTACGCCAATCAGAGGTCACTAAAATTAACATTAAATCGGTGTGTAACTTTGCAAAAACAATGTCGGACTCTGTAGTTTTCTCTGGGCCCCTCCCCAATCAGACCGGGAGTGACATGTTTAGCCGCATGTTCTCCTTGAATTGCTGGCTGTCTGAGTGGTGTCCAAAAAATGAGGTGGGCTTCATAGATAATTGGCAAAGCTTCTGGGGAAAACCTGGTCTTGTTAGGAGAGACGGCATCCATCCCACTTTGGATGGAGCAGCTCTCATTTCTAGAAATTTGGCCAATTTTCTTAAATCCTCCAAACCGTGACTATCCAGGGTTGGGACCAGGAAGCAGAGTTGTAGTCTTACACACCTCTCTGCAGCTTCTCTCCCCCTGCCATCCCCTCATTACCTCATCCCCGTAGAGACGGTGCCTGCTCCCAGACTACCAATAACCAGCAAAAATCTATTTAAGCATAAAAATTCAAAAAGAAAAAATAATATAGCACCTTCAACTGCACCACAGACTAAAACAGTTAAATGTGGTCTATTAAACATTAGGTCTCTCTCTTGTAAGTCCCTGTTGGTAAATTATATAATAATTGATCAACATATTGATTTATTCTGCCTTACAGAAACCTGGTTACAGCAGGATGAATATGTTAGTTTAAATGAGTCAACACCCCCGAGTCACACTAACTGTCAGAATGCTCGTAGCACGGGCCAGGGCGGAGGATTAGCAGCAATCTTCCATTCCAGCTTATTAATTAATCAAAAACCCAGACAGAGCTTTAATTCATTTTAAAGCTTGACTCTTAGTCTTGTCCATCCAAATTGGAAGTCCCAAAAACCAGTTTTATTTGTTATTATCTATCGTCCACCTGGTCGTTACTGTGAGTTTCTCTGTGAATTTTCAGACCTTTTGTCTGACTTAGTGCTTAGCTCAGATAAGATAATTATAGTGGGCGATTTTAACATCCACACAGATGCTGAGAATGACAGCCTCAACACTGCATTTAATCTATTATTAGACTCTATTGGCTTTGCTCAAAAAGTAAATGAGTCCACCCACCACTTTAATCATATCTTAGATCTTGTTCTGACTTATGGTATGGAAATAGAAGACTTACAGTATTCCCTGAAAACTCCCTTCTGTCTGATCATTTCTTAATAACATTTACATTTACTCTGATGGACTACCCAGCTGTGGGGAATAAGTTTCATTACACTAGAAGTCTTTCAGAAAGCGCTGTAACTGGGTTTAAGGATATGATTCCTTCTTTATGTTCTCTAATGCCATATACCAACACAGTGCAGAGTAGCTACCTAAACTCTGTAAGTGAGATAGAGTATCTCGTCAATAGTTTTACATCCTCATTGAAGACAACTTTGGATGCTGTAGCTCCTCTGAAAAAGAGAGCTTTAAATCAGAAGTGCCTGACTCCGTGGTATAACTCACAAACTCGTAGCTTAAAGCAGATAACCCGTAAGTTGGAGAGGAAATGGCGTCTCACTAATTTAGAAGATCTTCACTTAGCCTGGAAAAAGAGTCTGTTGCTCTATAAAAAAAAGCCCTCCGTAAAGCTAGGACATCTTTCTACTCATGACTAATTGAAGAAAATAAGAACAACCCCAGGTTTCTTTTCAGCACTGTAGCCAGGCTGACAAAGAGTCAGAGCTCTATTGAGCTGAGTATTCCATTAACTTTAACTAGTAATGACTTCATGACTTTCTTTGCTAACAAAATTTTAACTATTAGAGAAAAAATTACTCAACCATCCCAAAGACGTATCGTTATCTTTGGCTGCTTTCAGTGATGCCGGTATTTGGTTAGACTCTTTCTCTCCGATTGTTCTGTCTGAGTTATTTTCATTAGTTACTTCATCCAAACCATCAACATGTTTATTAGACCCCATTCCTACCAGGCTGCTCAAGGAAGCCCTACCATTATTTAATGCTTCGATCTTAAATATGATCAATCTATCTTTGTTAGTTGGCTATGTACCACAGGCTTTTAAGGTGGCAGTAATTAAACCATTACTTAAAAAGCCATCACTTGACCCAGCTATCTTAGCTAATTATAGGAAGTTATTGTACTTGGCCCCACAAATCTTAGAAACATGGTGTCTAACCAGATCCTTACTCTGGATGGCATTACCCTGAGCTCTAGTAATACTGTGAGAAATCTTGGAGTCATTTTTGATCAGGATATGTCATTCAAAGCGCATATTAAACAAATATGTAGGACTGCTTTTTTGCATTTACGCAATATCTCTAAAATCAGAAAGGTCTTGTTTCAGAGTGATGCTGAAAAACTAATTCATGCATTTATTTCCTCTAGGCTGGACTATTGTAATTCATTATTATCAGGTTGTCCTAAAAGTTCCCTAAAAAGCCTTCAGTTAATTCAAAATGCTGCAGCTAGAGTACTGACGGGGACTAGAAGGAGAGAGCATATCTCACCCATATTGGCCTCTCTTCATTGGCTTCCTGTTAATTCTAGAATAGAATTTAAAATTCTTCTTCTTACTTATAAGGTTTTGAATAATCAGGTCCCATCTTATCTTAGGGACCTCGTAGTACCATATCACCCCAATAGAGCGCTTCGCTCTCAGACTGCAGGCTTACTTGTAGTTCCTAGGGTTTGTAAGAGTAGAATGGGAGGCAGAGCCTTCAGCTTTCAGGCTCCTCTCCTGTGGAACCAGCTCCCAATTCAGATCAGGGAGACAGACACCCTCTCTACTTTTAAGATTAGGCTTAAAACTTTCCTTTTTGCTAAAGCTTATAGTTAGGGCTGGATCAGGTGACCCTGAACCATCCCTTAGTTATGCTGCTATAGACGTAGACTGCTGGGGGGTTCCCATGATGCATTGTTTCTTTCTCTTTTTGCTCTGTATGCACCACTCTGCATTTAATCATTAGTGATCGATCTCTGCTCCCCTCCACAGCATGTCTTTTTCCTGGTTCTCTCCCTCAGCCCCAACCAGTCCCAGCAGAAGACTGCCCCTCCCTGAGCCTGGTTCTGCTGGAGGTTTCTTCCTGTTAAAAGGGAGTTTTTCCTTCCCACTGTAGCCAAGTGCTTGCTCACAGGGGGTCGTTTTGCCCGTTGGGGTTTTACATAATTATTGTATGGCCTTGCCTTACAATATAAAGCGTCTTGGGGCAACTGTTTGTTGTGATTTGGTGCTATATAAAAAAATTGATTGATTGATTGATAAGCTAACATGTGAATACGTGTTGTGGTGGAGAAAGCAAATTCAATATCCAAAATTTACTGGTGGAAACTGAATTGTAAAGATTCTTGACAGAGATTAAGTGGTAACATGGAGAAACAATTTGGCAAAGAATTCCCAGGAGGGATGTGCAGCTGTGCTGTATAAAACACTGAATATGTAAAACTGGTCCAGGTGCATGAGACAACAGTAATACCCCCGTGACACTAGAGCACGAATTGCACAGTATGATTTGACATTCAAACAACATTCGTGCAATTCGTGCTGCATTCGAGCTTCACTCCAATGCTGTAAATGCTGTAAATGCTGTAGGGTACAATATTCCTACAGTAGTCGGCACAGTCGTATATTACTCGTGCTGGAAAACATCCGAACAGTGGTGGAGTTGGAGTCATATCACGTTCTTACTGCCGTACGAATGGACATTTGAACGTCATTTGTGCAATTCGACCTGCATTCGAGCTGCATTCAGATTCCACAGAAAGCATTCGTGTGGCTCTTTGGAAAATAAGCCAAATTCACACAGCCAGCACAAATGTAGAGAACAGGCAAACTACTGTCAAGCTGCATTCAAGCTGCGGAATATTTCTTTGGCAGTCTTACTGCTGTGTGACTGCTTCCTCGAATGGCATTCGAACTGGAAACCCACCAGCATTTGGAGCAGTTTGATGGTGTTGGCTAGAGCCCCTTTAATCAGACAGTAGTGACATGATGAGCCAAAAAAAAAAATGGTGCCATCTTGGGGCAAAAATAGCTGTTAAACTATCTGCATGTGTGTGTGTTGTCATTTTGGCTGCTCCTATTCTCTGATCGGGGTCACCACGGTGGATCCAGTCATATCCACATTCAGGGTTGGGAGGGTTACTTTAAAAATGTATTCCGATACAGTTACTAGTTACCTGTTGAAAAATGTAATCAGTAATGTAATCCAAGTACCATAATATTAAAGTAATGTAATTTGATTACTTTCAGTTACTTCTGGATTACTCCAATATTAAATATGCTAATACAGACAAAAGAAACTAAATATAAATAGTCTTGACTACATAGTACAGTTCATTAAGCAAAAATAAAACTGTTTCTTTTACATGGCATGCTCTGTTTTACTTCACATTATGAATTAAGAGCACTCACAATATTGTTTTAAACACACCCAGTGTTCACCTGCTAAATTTTCAACAAAAAATGCCAAACAAATGAAGGATAATGAAAACTCAGGCATGTGCGGATGAATTTGTAATTAAAAGTGGCTTGCAGAACAATATACAAAACAAAAAAAGTCTACTACTTGTTCAGTAAACATAAAATTATCTTTCTTTAGTCTTTCACATAACATTTGCACCATGTTTAACATATCAGTCCACTTATTGAACTTTCAAAATAAGAACAAAAGCATAATGAAAACCATTAAGTAAATCCTGTCAGTAAGGAGGCG
Organism: Thalassophryne amazonica; assembly: GCF_902500255.1. NCBI lineage: Eukaryota > Metazoa > Chordata > Actinopteri > Batrachoidiformes > Batrachoididae > Thalassophryne > Thalassophryne amazonica. The sequence goes on along the minus strand of NC_047120.1, from coordinate 6,245,043 downwards.
TGATTGCCATTTTAATTCCAGGCAAGTTAGTGATTTGCGTGCATAGAAGTTCAAGAAACAGGTGGAATATACTGGAAAACTGCACATGTTGGCAAAGCCACAAACGGAGGAACAAGGGAGACAATATTTCCTTCCATAAATAAGTGGTTTTGGTTCTTCTTGTCACTTTGTCTGTGATATTTGGATGATAAACAGATGTATGTCTCCTGCTGTACCTGTGTTGCCCGATGACACGGACCATTAACTCTTCACTTATGTCTAGTTGATATTTTCCACTGCTAGACCAATGTCTAGTTAAAATACTTGTCGTTAGTGATTAAAATAGTTTGACAAGACAGGGGATTTTTTTTAAATTTGCACCTTAAAATAATGAGATTATAATGACCCGCGCTGTGCCGCTCACAGTCACACCCACACATAGAGATGTGTACCCACACCACTGACTTCATGAATGAAACTCGGTCAATAAAGGATAATTGTGTAAAAATATAATATATATATATATATAAATGTATTGTAATGGTTTTAGGAGCTGCGTTTAACAGCAGCTGCAGGACGCCTCAGCTCAGCAGCGTGAACAGCACAGATCTGTGTAACTTTCAACACTAATATTTGGGAATGTGTGTGTGTCAGAGTAAGTTTAATACTTTCCTGACATAATTTAATGTCATTTAATTTTACTGGCTCGATATCCAGGTCAAAATGGCATTTTTTAACACGTATTTTATGAGCATTTTTCTGAATGTGGTCAGTTGCGGATCTCCGTTGAAAATGCATTAACATCTGGATACTTCATCAATATTTTGCCCGGTTAGGAGACGTCATGTCACTGTCCATGAAGGGATGTTTTCGTTTCAAAGAAAAAAAATATATACAGATACCATCATAAAATGCATCAAAATTGTAATCCTGCGAACTAATCCCCATTTTTACTAAATACGAGGGCTGTCCGTAAAGTATAGGTCCTTTTTATTTTTTTCAAAAACTATATGGATTTCATTCATATGTTTTTACGTCAGACATGCTTGAACCCTCGTGCGCATGCGTGAGTTTTTCCACGCCTGTCGGTGACGTCATTCGCCTGTGAGCCCTCCTTGTGGGAGGAGTCGTCCAGCCCCTCGTCGGAATTCCTTTGTCTGAGAAGTTGCTGAGAGACTGGCGCATTGTTTGATCAAAATTTTTTCTAAACCTGTGAGACACATCGAAGTGGACACGGTTTGAAAAATTAAGCTGGTTTTCAGTGAAAATTTTAACAGCTGATGAGAGATTTTGAGGTGATTCTGTTGCTTTAAGGACTTCTCTGTTCTCTCACGATGTCCTGGATCAACAGAGCCTGAAATGTGGAGGTTTTAAGCTTGAAACAGGCTGATGACGCTGCCTGAGAGCGCTGCGCGACGTCTCGCACTGTGAAAAGTCCTTAAAGCGACAGAATCACCTCAAAATCTCTCATCAACGAGGGTTCAAGCATGTCTGACGTACAAACATATGAATGAAATCCATATAGTTTTTGAAAAAAATAAAAAGGACCTATACTTTACGGACAGACCTCGTACAAGGTCTGATAGAAAAGTATCCGACCTTTTTATTTTTTTCAAAAACCATATGGATTTGAATCATGTGATTGCATCAGCCAAGCTTGAACCTTCGTGCGCATGCGTGAGTTTTTTCAGCCTGTCAGTTGCATCATTCGCCTGTGAGCAGGCTTTGTGTGAGCAGTGATCCACCCCTCTCGTCGGATTTTTATTGTGAATAAATGTCTGAACGATCTGGAGCTTTGTTGCATCAAATTTTTCGAGAAACTGTTAGAGACCTCCAGGTGGACACCATTCGGAAAATTCATATGGCTTTCAGCGACGATTTTATGGGGATTACACAGATTAAGGAGTGCTCCAGCCGGTTTAAAGACCACTCACAGCATCTGAGAGCGCGGCGCGCTCTGAGCGCTGATCAGCAGGCTCAAACCCCGCTGAAACAACCAGATCATTTCCAACGCGAAGGCTTTGTTGATCCGGGACGTCATCTGACTTCCACAAAAAAAGGAAGAAGGCGTGGACATCAGCACTTTTTCGGCACATTCCACTGTTACACGGAATTCCTCCACACGTCTGTCTCAATGTGCCGAAAAAGTGCTGATGTCCACGTCTTCTGCAATTTCTGTCAGATGACATCCCGGATCAACACAGCGTCCAGTTTACAAATGAACGGCATATTCCACTGTTACAGGAGTTTTTGTCATGGAAAGAGGAGCAGAGGAATTCCGTGTGTCGCGGCGGAGCAAAGCAACGCCGTGATGAAGCCTCACAGGACATGTTGGGTCATGTCCAGCTCATGCACAATTTCTCGGATAGTCACACGACTGAAAAGCCACCAAAAACCGTCTGAGCCATCTCAAAGTCATCCTGTGAGACCAACACGGAGGTGGTTTTGTGCTGCGCCATGAGCGGCACGGTGGCGCATCCCTCCGCTCCTCTTTCCAGGAAAAAAACTCCTGTAACAGTGGAATGTGCCGAAAAAGTCCACGCCTTCTGCCTTTTTTTTGTGGAAGTCAGACGACGTCCCGGATCAACAAAGCCTTCACGTTGGAAATGATCTGGTTGTTTCAGCAGGGTGTCAGCCTGTCGATCGGCGCTCGGAGTGCGCCGCGCTCTTAGACGCTGTGGGCGGTCTTTAAGCCATCTAAATTTTCCAAATGGTGTCCAGCTGGAGGTCTCTCACAGTTTCTGGAAAAATTTGATGCAGCAAAGCTCCAAATCGTTCAGACATTTATTCGCAATAAAAATCCGACGAGAGGGGTGGACCGCTGCTCATACAAAGCCTGCTCACAGGCGAATGACGCAACCGACAGGTGTGAAAAAGTCATGCATGCGCACGAAGGTTCAAGCTTAGCTGATGCAATCACACGTGATTCAAATCCATATGGTTTTTGCAAAAAATAAAAAGGTCGGATACTTTTCTAACAGACCTCATATACCTGTAATCTGAATACATCTTTTTTTCTGTAACTGTACAGAATAGAGTTACCTTTTTTTTGTATCCTACTTATGTAACGCCACTACATGTATTCCGTTACTCCCCAAGCCTGTCCACATTGGTATTTGGCACAAGTTTTACACCCAATGCCCTTCCTGATGCAACTCCAGTTTTACCTGGAGAACACACACACAGGTGCTGGTGTTCCGAAGAGGTCCCTCATCCAAGTACTAGCCAGATACCGCACTGCTTAGCTTCTGAGATCTGACAGGATCAGGCTTACACAGAGCAGAGCAGCTTGATGTTAAACTATCTGCATGTAAATCCAGCTATTTTAGTTATTTATTCATTCACTACTAAAGGCCAGGTTGTTGTGAATTTGGATGCACAAATAGACACAACACTTCAAGATGTACATTGAAGCACTTGATGTAAATTGTTGAGGGAAAATTTAGTCTAGAATAAAGTATAATCCAGCGATAGAGAACTTTAAAACTGTCACGCACGGTGGCATCATGACACGGAGTTACAGCTGCAGAAGCAGAAATCAGGCTTTAAATTAATGAATTAAATCATCATCAATTGTAAATTTGATAGCGTAGCTATTTTTATATTTATTTTGGTAGTACTTGTATCTGGATGTGTTGCTGTATGTGGTTAACTGATAAAAAATGTTGAAAACATAAAAGGTTCATTCAGTAGTTCAGCACAATTGGCCCTAACATGGCACCATGTTCTCAGTTGTCGCTACTCTCTGAATGAAGAGACTCTAGCGTTGGTACATCCCAATTGTGGTTCCCCCCCCAGACACACACACACACACACCCTGTTTGGTGTGCGAAAAGAAAACATTTTAATGTGCAAAGTCTGTGGCATGCAATCATCATGTGTGCTAGACCTGAACATTCATACATGGCTGTACGAATGTCTGTCCCATACTAATTCAGCTCAAATTCTGTTTGTTTTTCCAATTCTTGTGATTTATACAGCATTCATGTCGGGGCCCTAAAGAAAGAACAGGATCACAGAATCAGACGTGAAGGAAGCATACAAGCAAGCATGATTGTATCCAAAATAACAGCAGATGGAGGGTGACTTGTTTGTTTCAATAAATGTCATTCACAAGCAATCAGGTGCAATGGCGCATGTACCGAGTGCACCCTGTTTAGTAGTATTTATGCCGGGGTTGACTACTTATTTTTCACTCTGATTCATCAATCAGATTTGTCCTGATTTCAGCAGGTTACAACAGATTGTCCACTTTCACTTACTTTTCAACACCATGATGCCCAACTGGCACAAACTATGTGACAATGTTCACTTTTGCTGAATCACAGTTCATCAAATTTTTTGAACATATTTAAATGTTCACTCACAATGATCCACACTACTTTTATCCAAGATGACATCCATTTTCACCCCAATTCAGAATTAGATTTATTTTTGTACCAAGTAGTAACAAAATCAGGTGTCAAAAAATGGCAGCAGAAGTGAGTCTCAACAAGGATCAGTACTTTTACGTCAAAGTTTATTGGAGCAACTTAACTTCTTGTTGATTTCACCAAGTTTCACCACTCGGCCAAGTAAGTTCTTCATTTTTTAGCCAAATTTGTTTGCTTCACTGTTGGACGATTATCAGAGGAAGTCAGAAGTGTGCCACACTGAAGAATGACCTGGACCGCTGGACTGGAGGAATAGAACCAAGCATGAAGAAAGGGACTGTGGGCCCTGTCTTCCACCCAGTGCGACGGACTGCACAACAGAAGGCAAGCACCATTCCTACTTTTGGTTTTCACATCTCGATCAGGACCTTTAATTACAAAATATACTTCAGCTCATCTACGGTCCAGTGGGGGTCTTGGTTTAAAGCTGAGGTGTGATCAGGTATTCTGATTGTTTGGCACCAGATGCACAATAGACAGTGCCATAGTTAGACCAGGTGGTAAGACTTTATATTAACTGCATGCTATAAAGCATTAGTAAAGCATTTATAAAGTGTAAGTAAATGCTTAAGTAAAATATTTACAAAGCATTCTTTTTTATTAGCTACTCATTGGTAAGAACATAAATGGATTGCTTAATAATTATTAATAACACAATATGTAATGTCTTTTTAATGTCTTTTTTTAATTTTCTATAAACAATTCAAGAAAAGTTGATCATTAATAGTTCATCATTTACAAACATAAAATCAGACACTATTCATTAGTGATAAAAATAGGTACATCTGAGATGCAAGCCTAGATTTAATGGTTTGGAGAAAGAAAACCCTCCTCTGTACCACTTCATCATGAAGCTGTATACTGTAACTGTGATCACATCACTCTTCTCAAGGATGCTCAGCAGTAACAGGTAAACTCACAAAATACTACCATTAATTTGGTTAAGATACTGCAATAGATATGTAATAATGTGTTGGCTGTTTATATTTATGATATTGTAAGACACTACTAAAATTACATCAGCTAGCTAACCTTTGCAAGTACATTTATTGAGTTGCTAGCTAGCTTATCATTGGCTTGCCCATTTCAAAAGAATAGCAGCTCCACAACAACAGTTAAATCAGGTAAAACCACACTAGGATTCCACAAAGGCTCATAACAGCTTAAACAGCAGGGTGCAAGATCAACCTGGAAAACGCCCTCCAGCATGAACTCTTGTCCTTTTCATTGTCTTTGGCAGCAACTAATGGTTAGTCTCCATTCCACCATTAACAAGACAAGTCCAAGCTATATGAATTTTTCAGAACCAATATCAATAATATTTGTCTGCAATAAAAAGTATTAAAAAAGATGTCAAAATTTAGTATAAACACAAAACTTAACACAAAACTTTCTTTAAATGTTTTGTAGCATATGTTTAATTCACAGAACCTTTCAACATGACCTTCACACAAAAAGTGCAAGAAGCTACAAATAACACTATTATGAAGTTGAACAAATAAGTAAATACAGTCAGCACAGCTCCCGTCTGCACACTGCTATCTTCTTCTATGCCAGTCTGCGGGATCAGCAGCCTTTTGGGGGGGGAGGGGGACAACTTTGTTACACACGAGAAAGCAGTGATTCATATTTTAAGAGTGCTATGAGCTAACAGCCCCTCACTGCCTGAAGTCGGGGGTCATTTGCTCAATATGATGGGTACGTCTCACACATCAGTGGGTCCATGTGAAGCAGAATAAATTACAACAATTCAATATTTAGAATGTTTTGTACTCTAAGACCCACAACTTGAGGCAGTTTAACTTAAGTGATGCAAATTTCATATCTGTGTTATATTTCATGCCATTTTGTTACGTGTGTGAGACACAGAGCTGTGTCAAGAATTTAACACTGACAGTAAATGTAACGCAGTAGCTTTAATCCAGTCTGGCAGAGTTTTTCTGTCATCTTGACAGCTTTTTCTCTCAACATTTTTGAGTGGGATTGTATTACTTACTCTTATTTGAACAAGAGCTGAACCTGGACTACTTACTTTCATTATAAACCTGCTCTTTAAAGGATAAAACCTGGATAAAAAACTTTCTGAATCGTAGTTTTTCACACTTCCGTGTTTCACTGTGAGGCTGTGAGCTGAAGTAGATCGTTTCAGATCATTAAGTTGCTCTGCTGCTTTAAGTTTTTGTGCTATAGTCCACTGTTTACAGATGATCACATGATCACCATTTCTCACCTGCTTTTTGTGATCTGTGCGTCTGAACATCGCTACAGCTTCTCCATGTCAGGGTTTTTTTTTGTTGTTGTTGTTGTTGCTCAGTTCACTCATATATTCTAATTTTTTAAATATGTTTTTAAAGATATTTGACCGTTTATTTCATCTCATGATCTCATAAATTCAGTATACCCTGTTCACATGGTGTGAACAGGGCGGTAACGGCAGAATCACACCGGGACAGAAAGTTCAGAGAGAAGTAAAAGCAGCTCCACGGTTTGGTTTTGTTTTTTTAACATGTTCACTCGGGTTAAAATCCTCTCTCTGCTCCGCGCTCGCTGTCTCACGTGCACTGATGGTTCTCAGCAGACTAACGCGTCGTGCCTCCATTCAGGAACCTCCCTCCTCCACCCCCTCCCTCGCAGTCTGCAGCCTGTAAACTCCGCATTTTAGACGGCTTTGAAGAAGATGGCCACTGTTTTAATCGGCCGTCTTATCCAAGCGGCAGGACGGCTCGCTTCTCAGCCTCCATGTTATTGTCCTGCCTTAAAATGAGAGCGAAACAGAGTGAGCGAGGCTGCAGCAGAATGACGTCAGATTCTAAGCCGTTTTATGCTTTGTGGATAAAATTAATAATTCACGGTAATCGCGAATATTGTAATAATTGTGACTGCCCTACTGGGACAAATACTCAATTCTAAAAATGATCATTCTTAAATCAAAGTTTATACAAGTTTTGTGGAATCATCAGCAATTAAAGGAATATATATTATATTCCTTTATATATAGACTGCCCCTCCCTGAGCCTTGTTCTGCTGGAGGTTTCGTCCTGTTAAAAGGGAGTTTTTCCTTCCCACTGTAGCCAAGTGCTTGCTCACAGGGGGTCGTTTTGACCGTTGGGGTTTTACATAATTATTGTATGGCCTTGCCTTACAATATAAAGCGCCTTGGGGCAACTGTTTGTTGTGATTTGGCGCTATATAAAAAAAAAATTTATTGAAATTGATATTCTAAACAACTCCTGCATTAATCATTTGTGTCATTTTATCATACATTTTACATTTTATTGAGCTAAGCAGCCGGTCTGCTCTGTGTCAGTCTGATCCCATCAGATCTCAGAAGCTAAGCAGTGCAACATCTGGTTAGTACTTGGATGGGAGGCCTCTTCAGAACACCAGCGGCTGTGTGTTTCTCCAGGTAAAACTGGATTTGCATCAGGAAGGGCATCTGGCGTAAAACCTGTGCCAAATGCCAATGCAGATCTGGCTGCATCCGCTGTGGTGACCCTGAACAATACGGGAACAGCTGAATGAACAACAACAACAACATTTTATTGAGCTAAGGATAATTACTTCACAATTATGAGTGTGTTTTATTACTTCAAAGTAATCATTTATTGTTAGAAGTGTTCATTTGCTTTTCTGTTAAAAGGAGCTTGTTGAAAGTATGATGCAGTTAGCTGTCTGTGTGCGGGGGTAGAAACAGGTGTTTAGTTTCAGTTGTCAGGGTGTTATTCCATATTAGGAATGTATTGTGAAACTGTGGTTAATTGCGGGTTTGTTGACAAGTGCAGGTGTCTGGTATCAAAGGAGAAGAAAAGGAGACGAGGACAGTGCAGTGGGTGGACCGTGGGAGAAGACCACTGATGGACCGTGGAGGAGATGGGACTCTGATCAATCAACAGAGAGCAGATTCTGATTATAAAAATGTAGTGTAGAGAGAGAGAGTTCAGTCTTTTCTGCTATCTCCCCTGCTGGTGATTTGCTAAGAATTACGTAAGGAGGAGCCAGCCAAATGGATCCACAGAATTCTGTGTCTGGTAAACTTATTTTACTCACTCTGTTTGTTTGATTAATAACTTGTTAATAAATTCCCGTGTAAGAGGTCTATCTTCCGGGACAATTCACATCATAAATTGAGACTGACTTCCTTATTTCACATCAATGGATGTGCAGGGATCAGGAAGTGACCAGGGGGTCACACAGGCGAGGTCAAGGGTGACCTGGTCCCAATACAAGCATATGTGTGTGTGTGTGTGTGTGTGTGTGTGTGTGTGTGTGTGTGTGTGTGTGTGTGTGTGTGTGTGTGTGTGTGTGTGTGTGTGTGTGTGTGTGTGTGTGTGTGTGTGTGTGTGTGTGTGTGTATTGGTACCATATCATGAACAAAAGTGGATGAATAACAAAAGTCATGATGGATAATACAGAAATAGTGGATTTTTTTTTTTTTTTAAATAGTTGCACAAAAAGAATAAAACACCGCTTAACTAGCTACAGGAAGAGTTAGTTTTCCCTGCAATGACAACATTTATTACACACAACTCTGTGAGCTTCAGCCTAATATAAGTAATAAAGCTTGTAGCAACAACACCTAAAGCTCCAAAACTATGCACAAGTAGACCTAATAAATGTCTTAAAATAGTTCATCCAACATAAAAATGTGGCTACATGTTGAGTTAATAAGCCACTTAATAATAATAATAATAATAATATTATATTTTCCTATATGCTGGAAAAAGGGATAGAACTCTTCAAATTATTGTTCATTAATTTTTATTTCAATCATACTTACAGGTGAAATGTTCGTCCACAGCCTTTAACTGGCTATTTGCGCAGTTTATAGCTGCACATGAAGGTATTTTTAAAGAAAATGACAAAGAATAAAGTTGCGTGCGCCTCATTAAAGATCAATAGAAAAGAGCATTCAGGAGTAGGACATCAGAGTGGTAATACGGCAGCCAGTTTGCTTCAAAAATATTGGCCAGTGAGTGATCCAGTATTATATAGAGATCAGTGGTTGATTACTCTGAGATAGCATACTGAGTTTTCAGTTCCAGAACAGCTGATTTATACTGACTCAGAGTCGATTCAACTCAAGTGAGTGAAATAGCATAGCAACAGTTAACGCTCCGATACTAGGATTCCCAGATTAGCTGTTCCCGGAGACTGTATTCTTCTGGACAGAAACCTCTGATGTTGTGCCTGGGATCTGCTAGAGCCACTCTTCCAGTTTGGGAGTTACAGGGAGTTTACAGTGCCCTCCAAAAGCATTGGGCACCTTGGTATTTCACACATTTTAATTTGTTTATGCCATTTCAAATACAAAAAGTAAATCAGGCTTCTCAATACAAAAATTTCAAAAATTATCTTCCTTAAACTCAAACTTAAAGCAAATCTCTATAACTTGATATAAATTAATGAAAAATCTATTAAAAAAAAACCCGTCACAAAAATTTGACTCATTTCGTGACAAGATTTTTTTTAACTCACTATGATTAACCCAACTCCTACCCCCAACCCTAACCATAACCACCCTGACCCCCCCCCCCCCCACCCACACACACACACACACACACACACACACTTCTCTTTTAATTTTGTGCAGCCATCACAAAATGAATTACAATGAATTTGTGCTGCCGTGACAAAAATGAGGCGCTTTTTGTCACAATATCACAAACCAATAGATTAATGTATATTTCGTGGTGCTGAATCACGACTTGCCGTGAGACTAGCTTGGCCCTGTTAAATTTAGGTCCCCTGTGTGAGCACAGTTTGAAAAAATAAAACGCCGGTCTTTTAATCAAGGAATTACGGTACCGTTAAACTTCATTTCGTACCTCTGTTACTGGTCATGTCCAGACTGATCTGTCCGGTACATGCGAGGAGTTTTTAATGGAACCCTTCACTCATTCATTTTTCTTCTACCAAAACATCAAATCTAGGCTTGAATCGCAGATGTACCTTGTTGAGTTATTCTCCTTTGCAGCACCTTGCGTTCAGGTGAAAATGACAATGGAGAGAGTAATCATTTTGAGCCAAGCATGGCATATTTATTAGCGAGATATACCCATTATTCTCACGGTGTAACTGCAGCTCTCAGGAAGAAGAAGAAGAAAAAAGGAAGTAGTGATGACAAATGTCAACATATATGGCAATGTACTACAAGCGTGGCACTATAGCACCTCACAGTGGCATAACCCTATACATCACCAGTAGGCACAGAACAGCACATATTACATAGAATTGAGGACATATGCTGTCAGTGACATTTAACATACCTTCTAGCAAATTGTAGCTGAGCTTTCAGGTCTTCATTTTAAGAAAAATCCTCCTCTCTACCACTTCATCATGAAGCTGTATAACTGGGGACATAAAAGACAAAACATCCAGTGAGGGTCCACAGGCTTGATCCTCCATGCTACTCCACCAGCTGACCTTGGAACAGGAGCAAGAGTGTTGCAGTGTGCAAACTTGGTCAAGAACAACAGGAAATGTCTGACCTCTATAATCACACTCTCACGAGCGCCATTAGCTTAGCTTATGACAAGCTAAAAGTGGACGCTCTCGTTATGGCTTAACAACTCTCCAGTTTCTGAGCATTCTGTGTTAGTACGCGCCCGCGGCCGACGTGCTTGATGAATTCCTGCACAAAAAGTAGTTCCCAGATAATTGATAATGAGTATATCTCATCAACATTAATTCTAAAATTTACCAGTAATAAAATTCTAAAGATAACTCAAGTTTTAAGAGCGGCAGTAATAAATATTTAAGAAACTTAAAGTTTATGAGCACCTTCACCTGTTATTGCTCAAGCACATTGTAAACATTGACATGATGGCGTTTGATGCGGAAGAGTTCAGAAAGATACGATTGGAATTGTTATGTACTGACTTTAAGTTTAAATCAATGAGGAGACAGACATGGAGTGTGGTTGTTGTTCATTTACTGAAGACGGAACTAAACAGTATACAGGAAATCAGCCCAGAGGGCGTCGGAAGGTTACGGTAGCCTAATAGGGCCAAACTTAATAACAAGACCCCAGCTCAATACCTAACATTTCCTCCCCCTTATTCTGTAAGACTAACCCAAATGTTCACTGAAGATAACATAATTATAATGTATAACATAACAACATAGCATTCAAAAAAGGATATGACATTTCTTCAGCGAGGATTACAAGTCCATACAGTCTGGAGGCCACCGCTCGCAAGTAGGGTACCGGCGAGGATGGTAAGTCACCGGAGACGGCGGCGGCGGCACTGGTTCCGCCGTCGATGGAGCCTGGGGAACCTGGTCTATAGAGTCATTCTCCTGAAGTGTGGCCGGCAGGTTTTCGGAGGCAGCCAGGCCCTCCACTCTGCCTGGCTTGTGATGTCAAGACCTGGTCTGCTGCCCCCAGACAATGACTGGTTATGAATTTTATGCAGTGACAAACTGTGTGAGCACCACTTTAAGTTCTGTGACAGTCAAAGCAGGAAAGTGCAGTGACACTGTTATCGGAATCTCCCTCAAGGGGGCCCCTCCCACCAGTAGCCAGCCACGTGATGTAGTCCAACTCGATGTGTGAGGTGTAAAGTCCAGGGTAGAGAGATATGCGCATTTACAATGCAGTTACGCGGTGGAGTTCATCTAGACAGGTACGAGACACTGGTAAAATATAAAACTCATGAAGTGGAGTTATCTGTCATGAAGCCAGAAAAGAAAGAAGAGAAAGGAAGAGGAAGAAAAGAAATAAATAAAGCCTGTGTTAAAAACTGTTGAACTAAACCTGAATCACCCCAGCCGGTGTCTAACCTGGACTTCACTGGGGTTCCTGTGTGCTACCGTGATCTTGCGCTTATATTAAGCATATCCAAAGCTAAATCTTTACCATGTTGTCACGATTCATGGCGTGGAACAAACAATATGCTGGACACAATATGCAGACTCAGACTCAGGAGGTTGAGTATTAAAGGCTTTATATTAAAAAAAACAGGCACAGGCTCAGTAAACAGATCAGTCAGCGTGGCTAAGATAATCGGCAGACGTAAGGCAGAGGCAAATGTCAAAAAAAGGCTGGGTTCAGAGGCAAGGACAAACAAGGTTGTCAGAGCTGAGGCAAAATCTGAGTCGAAAAAACAAGCAAGGTTCAAAAACACAGTGAGTCCAAAATCAAGAGGCAGACGCATAAAACAGGGTCAAACACAGAGCAAGGTCATACACAGAAGAGCAGATGGTCAAGGACTAACAAAGGCAACACTGAGGTGGAACGTAGACAAAGTCAAACGAACTGGTAGAGAACACAGAAAAATGCAAGGCTTAAATAACAGGGTGTGATTAAGGAAAGTGAAAACAGGTGTGTGAGAAAGTTCAGGAAGGAGACAAAGCTGATACAAGCAGGAGCAAGGGAGTGCAATAAAACAAACACTAAGCAGACAGAAATAGAGGCATGGAAGAAAGAGACAAAGATGAAGGGAACAGGTGCAAGAGAGTGCAGAAAAGTAAACACTAAGCAGACAGAAAGAAAGTGGAAGGTGAGTCCCAAGCATACTGCAAAAAAAAAAAAAAAAATTCTCTACACCTTGAAGGAGTAAAGAAACAAAATCAGGAAAACAAACGTGAGAACTGAAAAGTGATCAACACGAGAATTAAAGGCTGGGGCTGAAACTAAAACAGACCTAACATGTGGCAAAAGCATAAGAAACAAAAATTACAAGCAATGACTATAGTGGTAAAATTCAAAATAAACCAGTGACTAAAGAAATCCTAAACTGAAAATCAAAGACGGGGCATGAAAACAGACAGACCTAGGGATGGGTATCATTAAGATTTTATTGATATCGATACCATTATCGATTCCGCTTATCGATCTGATTCCTTATCGATTCCCTTAGCAATACCTCTTTTGAATTTTTTTGTGTACCTAAAGTAGGCTTTACAGGGTTTCTATGTCAGTGGATCAAAGAGCTTTTTCTTATTGTGCACCCGCTCTGTGGAACGGTCTTCCTGCGACCATGAGGCAGTTGGAGTTCGTGGACATTTTTAAGTCAAGACCTAAAACCTATTTTTATTCTCTGTCATATGAATAGTTTTTATTTTGTTATCTGTTTTATTATTTTACTTCTGTTTTTAATTATGTATTTGATCTTTTTAAATTTTTATTTATTTATTTTTTATGTTTAACTGTTCTGTGTGAGGCTCCTTGAGACAGGTTTTGTCGTGATTTGGCACTTTATAAGCTGATTAAATTGTAGAGCCCGACCGATATGGATTTTTTGAGGCCGATGCCGATAACGATATTTGGATGAAAAAAAATGCAGATAATCGATAAATCGCCTGATTTGCTGATAGCCGATAAATCAGCCGATATTATTATAGTGCAACTCAGCTGGTGAACATGCAATGCACATGTGTGAGCGGGCACTCACACCCTCATGACATGCTAATAATTATGTACATACATGATCACATGAGGACTTGCCAGTATCTGAGTGCTCAGCATAGTGTGAAATTAATGAGCCAGCCGGGCAGGCTGATGTCACTTCCACCACATAAATTGTAGTTTCATTAAAGACAGAAAGAGTGGAAATTAAATAAAACAAATAAGGGTAAAGTTGTGAACTCATTCATGTGTGATCACTTTGCTCATACACTTTGCTGTGGACATACAGTGCCTGTAAGCTGACCACCACATAAGCACACCACGTTGGATCCCACTGTGAGGCACATGTAACTGCGGGATTTCCCCACATTGTAATAATTAAAACACATATCACATTTGCAACACAGTCACCAGTGGATCACTGCGCACTGGACAGTGATCCAGCACGCAGTGTCATGAACACATCACTGCTGCTGATGTGTTCATGACACGGGAGCCGGCTCTTCATGACACGAGAGCCCAGCTGATGTCTTCATGAGACGAGCACATCAGGTAATTCATGTAAAAGATAAAAGGAAGATTCCACATCATTTCCATTCCTGGTATACATCTAGGCAGAGTCTAAGTCCGCTCTTTATAACAGGAATTAAGTATTATAAATTGTGGTGTTTTTAATTTAATTATTTTTTCTCTGCTGCTGTGTGCACGACTTTCCACGTTCTCACTGTGCACAAACACAGTGTGAGAACAAAACCGCTGCAGTGCTATCAGGCACACCTGTTGTGGTTTGCCCCTGTTCTGCTAGTTTGTCTTTCTGTGTTCCCAGGTGAAGTTGAGGTGGAGCTGCTGGGTGAAGTGGCCATGGGTGTGTCAGCTGTGGATTACGTCAGGGCTCTGCTCCTACCTATGTTACTCATGTGCCCCGCCCCATCTGTCACGTCAGCGCGTGGAGTGACTGAGCGGCGTCTCACAGCTGACTTACATTCTGCTGAGTGGGAGCCTCGCAGCTGAATCTAATGGCAGCTCATCATCTTTCTGCATTTAACCTTGGCGCTTTGAATGGTTCGGGGCCAGATTCTTTCCTCACCTACCTTACCATCTCCTGAAGAACCTCCGCGTTCCTCTTGGTCGGAACCGGGTTGCCACGGGCACCCAGCTGTGCCATACCATCGCTCTCAGCTGGTAACCTAAATCTTCTGTTTTGGTTTGGCTTTGTTTGGAGTTCCGTCTCCACAACTGAAGCTCTGAGTTTTTTCCGCTGTGAACCTCCAATCTTATTAACTTTTCCGAACTGGAGTCTCCGCGCTCCGTACGTCCTGTCGAACTCCTCCGCTGTGGGCTCCCATGTCCAGGCAGAATGTAACTCCTCATGTTTTCCTCTACTGCCTCTTCTCGGCACAGAATGTAACTCCTCATGTTTTCCTCTACTGCCTCTTCTCGGCACAGAATGTAACTCCTCATGTTTTTCCACTGCCGCTTCCAGGCGCAGTATGTGACTCGTCGTGTTTTTACTCCTGTGGTATTCCAGGCTTAGAGTGCACTAGAGTGGAGCTTCCCGGTCCCTGGACTTAATTAATGGTGATTTCTCTGTTAAGCATTCGGACTTAATATAGTCTTTATCTCCACTGAGGTTTTCCGCTTCAGATATAACTGTCAGTGTATTTCTTACACCTTGGGATTGTAATGTTTAAGTCATCAATAAGTATTCATTGTTATGAGTTCTAGCTCTAAACCTGGCTTCTGTATTTTAAGTGGCTCATTCATGCTTATTCCAAGGTCACGTCCACCTGCCGTAGTGCTTATACCCTGATGCATCTGCCGGCTTCCTCCTGTGTTTTTCACCCATTGTGTCAGCTGCCAAATTATCAGCATCCGATCTATTCTGCGTTGCAAAGTGATCAGCGGTTATTCTGTAATCACTGTTAACCCCGTCAGTGCCAGTTCTGGAACAGTGAGCACTGAAATGTAGTTTCTCTACTAACTGAGCTGTTTAATCATTTTGGTGTCTTCTGTGAGCAGATCCACTTACTGATCACATCTCAACAGCTAAATCCCTGACATAAATGTAACTGGTTATCTGTGAGTGCAGCACACAGAGAATAGACAGTTTATTCCTGCTCTATCTGCCAGTCACATGGGCGTGCCTCTGGGGAATTGTCATACTGAACACACTGAGACTCGATCCTGAACTTTGAACTGAACTTAGGTTTTGAACAATATTTTCATCTGTTGAACTTAGAATTTGAACGGAACCTTGGATTTGAACTCTATTTTTATGTTTTGAACTTTGTTCCTGAACTGCAGTTGAACTTTGATCCTGAGTCCTACCATGAAGGAACTATTTAAGTTTGTATTGGTGTATTTATGTCTAGGTGTGCTCTTACACATACTCACCGGCCCTCTCATCTCCATTGCAGTTCATCTAGCTCCACAGGCTCACTTCACCTGGTCCCTGTCCAGTCAGTCCCGGGTTCCAGTCCTGTCTGTCCATGGTTATGGTCCTGTTGTCCTCCTGGTCCCAGCCTTGTCAGTTCCTGGTTCCAGTCCAGTTGCCCCGTCTGTCTTGTCTACTGTGCAGTTCTCCCTTGTTTGGTTCAATAAACTTTTGGTTAACTCCTCCTGTGTCTGCCTTACTGCTCTTGGGTCCAACACACAACCCGGCCCCAAACCATGACAACACCTGTCCAACTGTGTGTCTCTCACTGACAGCAGGTGGAATGTTTTGTGGTACCCCTTTTTGTTTGCAGAATTTCGGCTGGTTTCTGCTTCTTTCGCCCATTTTTGTGTTATCTGTGAATGGGCCCATGTATCAGCGCTGTCTGGAGGTGAAATCTTTTAGTACTGGCTCTGTCTGTGGTGGGAAACTTTTAGTGTCTGCCAGGGTTAGAGAAATATTTTTTGAGCCTACTGATCAGGACCAGCAGCACTAATTTTGTTACTGGTACTCCTGGTCTGAGGTAGTGGCCCCAGATATTTGGAAGTTCAGAGCCTCTGATGGCGAGCCTCATCGTAGCATTAATCATCACATCATGCACATGTATTCAATTAATATTGTATTTGTAAATCTATAGCATGATAGAACATTTTCATTTTGTATGTAAAGTTATAAATATTTTCTTAAATGATCCTCTGCTTTCATTTGAATGTACTGTGCACCTTATACTTCACTTTTCTGTAATTCTGGCCTTGTGCTTGTCATATGTAACCCAAACAGCCTTTAGGGCCCCTTCACACATAGTGTGGTTTGGCTGAATACAGCGAAAAGCACAAAACACTTCGAATTAGCACACCACGAAACATCGCGCCGACGGGAAGGCGATTCCAGTGGGAGGGTTCATGCACATGACGGTGTCTTTCAAGCAGGAACACGGTGCGAGGTGCACCACATTGCACCGCTGATGTGGTTTAAATAAAAACCAGCCGGTATACCGTTGGAACCACATCACGCCGCTTATGTAGAATAAATAAAACATAAAAGCCAGCTGGTACCTGTGGAACCACATCACGCTGCTGATGTGGAATAAATAAAACATAAAAACCAGCTGGTACCTGTGGAACCACACAGAGCCGCTGATGCGGAATAAATAAAAAAAACAGTTGGGACCTGTGGAACCACATCATGCCACTGATGTGGAATAATAATTTAAAAAAAAAACAAGAAAAAACATACCACCCACAGGATTTGTACCTGCACTGTACTGATTGCCAGCCTGAAACTTTACCACTGATCTACCGTCATTGGCCTAAGCAGTGCGGGCAAAATGCCTGAAATCAACAAAGAGATGGACATATTAAAAAAAACAACCATACACCATAAAAAAACACAGCATTTTATGTTAAATCCCTCTTATCAAGCAATAAGGCAATACAGATATGGTCCGTCTGTTCCTCTGTAGATGACCCATGGTCACAGACATACAGTCATGAAATGAATGAGAAGCACTTTGCTCTTCTCATGTCCACATCTGCTGGCGCATGTCCAGCTGGGCCCACACTCGTGTCCTGCCTGACACGCATGTCTTGTGGATGGCGCGCCAGAACTGACACAGCGTCATGTGGAACAGAGCTTACGTGGGTGACGTGTCGAGGCAAAATCTTAACTTTAGACCAAGCGGTCTCTGGCTGTCTGCGGAAGCAAGAGTCAGGAGGTTGACTGTTTGTCAAAATTAACAGGTTTATTATACAAAGCGCTTTAGACACACCAACGAACAGCATACAGCAAGTGTCTTAGAGTGTGTGTGTATCAGCACTTAGAGTGCACCCTTATGTACACAGGTCAAGACGGTGTTCATGCGCAAGTTCTCATGAGCTCATCTACCCAAACTGATACCAGTAGCTATCTGAAAATGACTTTATCTGGAAACAGGCTATGGAGAGACGAATTCCCACAAAAAATGTTTTGTCTTAAGACTGCCGTTAGGCGCGTTCAGAACAAACTCTGTGTCACTCTGGGTTAGACAGAAACATGTGGCTATTAGTCATTTTGTGCAAACTGCATGAAGAGTCTCTGGATTAAGCAAGGACATTTCACAGTGCATTGCCACAGTAATGAACACAATATCAAATAAGCATGGCATCACATGAAGACAATTATTTTGTTTTCACGATTCCTCCCTTTTGATTATATATGATCAATGAAATCATAGCAAAATAACAAATCATACATATGAATGAGAATGCAACAGAGCATCTGTATTGTCACACCTTTGCAAGTTTAAGACATGTCATAGGATTACATTCTTCAAAATCATAGACATTCCCTAGAACCCCCAGGTTCTGTCTCAGAATCATCCATATAGTGAGGAAAAGGGAACAAGTCTGGTTCTCCTTCATTCAGTGCAGTTATAGTATATGTGGTTTTGGATAAAAGCCTATATGAGTGTAAGAATCATTCACTGGTTTTTGAGCATAATTCCAGTTGTAAAAAATTGATTCACCTACTGGAGTGTGCCACCTCAATATAGGGATGATTGCAAAGAACAGGAAGCCCAGAAGGAGACATAATTCATTACCTAAAGAAATTGGTGTGGGAAGTATGGGATGAGCACTTGCAAACAGCAATAGAGGAAGGCAGTCAAAAGAGCTGAAACTAGAGGTCCATGAAGGATGGAAGAGCCACAGGACTTCAGAAACCCTCAGTGACACCAAAGGGTGCCAAAATCATGCACAACACCAAAAGCATTAGCAGAGTCTATGTAAATCATAAGAGACCAATCTGGTGCTAATTTGCACGCTTCTGTTAAAGCAACCAATCCTGCTGCCTGGCCAGAAAGGTTGGACGGAAGAGAACCCATGGACATAACCTCATGATCCGAAACAACAGCAAAACCCACACGATTAATACCAGCAGAGTCACAAGAGGCAGACCCATTTACATACAGGCTCATGTCACTGTTTGAAAAGAGAACAGAAGAAAGATCAGGTCTGGGAGTCAAAACCTCCTGAAATGTTGTTTCACAGGAATGTGGCTAACCATCCTCAGGTAGAGGCAACAGGGTTGCTGGGTTCAAGGTGGAACAATGTTTGTTTTTTTGTTTGTGGACGGAGCACATTAATGATGGCTTGAAAACATGCGGAGCTCAGACTTTGCCTTCTGCTGACACTAAGTGGCCAATGAAAGTAACTTTGGGCTTTACAAACTGCAGTTTTTTTAAGTGACACCATATGTCCCCCTTTGCTTGGTGCGAAAGAATCAACAAAGTGTTGTGCTCACACTGCTCCTTAGAAGGAGACACAATCAGGAAAATCACACAATCTGCAAGACGGCGGTTCCCTGTGAAAAGGTCAAAGAGGTCAAGCTGTCAGCCAAAGCCTGACAGAACACGTGAGGGCTACGAGTGAACCCTTGAGGTAGGCGGGTCCAGGTATACTATAGATCCTTGAAAGTAAAAGCAAACCAGAATTGAGAATCTGGATGCACAGGAACAGAAAAGAAAGCATTAGAGAGGTCGACCACGGAGAAGAACTGAGAATCACCTGAGACAGAATTGTATGCGGATTTGGTACCACAGCAGCTGGTGGTATGATTGCGGCATTTACTGCTTGCAAATCTTGAACAAAGCACCATTCAGCGGGTTGTCCTGCAGGGCAAATCTTTTTCACTGGGAATATTGGCGTCAAAACAGGAGAGTTTTGGATGGGTATCACAATTTCTGCGTCTAACAGGAATTCAAAAACAGGTTATTCCATCCACAGCTTCCTGCCTGAGTGGATATTGTTTTTTTATAGGCCTGAAAGAGGATTTAGGCTGTATAGAAACTGGAGCACAACCTTTGATCAAACCTATGTCATACTTGTGACACACCCACAAAGTGGGAAGGACAGAAGTGAGGTTGGAGGGAACTTCCAAAATTTTCATGGAAGTGGGAGGAAAAACACTCCTCAGTGTCATTGAACACTGACAAAACTCGATGGCCTGTCAGTTGAGCATCAACTTTCCATCTAAATGTATTAGTGGAAGGTGAGAAAGAAATTGTTGTCACATTGGTATTTTTCCAATCACCTGCTGCTTCACAGCTGGACACAAATGGACCAACACTTTTCCATGTTTTAGAATGAGGGGTGGAGTCAGAAACATCAAAAACTGCCTGCTGACTGTTATTCAGCAAAACAGCAGCAGCAACAAATGAGTCTTTAAAATAAACATCAGTCACAGTCAGACTCTCATCTGCTTCACAGAAAGAATATATCCTCATAATGAGGGTCACCACTGTCTGACTCACCAACATGGGCTGTGCAGTGCATATCTTCAAGCTTCATAACATCAAACGTGGCTACAGTCAAGTGTTTCACAAGCTCTAACAGAGTTTCACCAGTAGAAGGCTGCACAGACCAGCTGTAGACAAACACAGGCCCAACTGAGTCTTTTGACAAACACAGCTCTGCCTAATCAGGAGAAGAGGAGATTGTTATTCCCTGGTCTGTGCAAGACAGGACTGCATTACAAGCGTACAAAATGTCTCGACCTTGCAAATTTATTGGACACTTTCGTGACATGACAAACTCATGTTGAAACTGATAATCTCCTGTCTCCCAATGGCACAGAGCTGGTTTGGAAAATGGTTCTACTCAGGTTCAAGACCTTCAAAATCAGAGCTCTGCATCAAAGATCTTGTTATCAATCATGAATTTCAGTTTTCTCCCATTTACAGTTAGAACAGCTGTTGGCAAAATTTCACAAGGTTGGGGTTTTAAAAACATATGATATGGATTAGAGAGTTTTTCTAATTCAGTATCTTATTTAATTTTATTTGTGTTGGTTTTTGACTGAAATAATCATTTAGTTTACTCTCAAAATTTATATTTGTGTGGTGTTCCGCGGCGGGTGTGACTGTGTTGTGTGTGTTTGATTCACCATGTGCCGTGCTGGCATCTGTTGTGGTCAGTCCATGAGGGTATCCTGGCTCTGTTGGGCTGGACCCCATCCTCCACCGCATCTGCCTTGCCCACGAGAGAAGCCTCCACATCCGCGTTGTGCTCTGGATGGCATTATGGGCACTTCAGTGGACCAGCGATCAAATGTCCCACAAATAAAACAACCGTCTGGATCTTCAGTGTCTCTGGTTTGGGGGCTATCGGCCTCCAATCAGAGTTCTGTCTGCCACTTTGATGAGGATGCCCCCTCTCAACAGACATCATAGTGAGGGTGGCTGCAGATGTCTCTGGGGCATTCATCATGGTGTTATGATCAGTCTTTTTTCTTGGTGGCTTTCCTCACCTCCTTTGCTTCAGCATGACGTGCATGTTTTAGAATGTCATTTATTCTGTTGTCAGCCCATCCTTCGATCAGGGTTTGCTCAATTCCCTGTTGGATCTCAGATCTCAGGCCAGGGACCAGACAGGACTTCAGGACAGCTTCAAACTGTGTTTCTCCCTTTGCATCATATGCTCTGTCAGGTCTCACATGTCCACTGTGTGCAGTGCACTCTTTTTCCAGCCGAATGAAGAAGTCTGTCACAGTCTCACCAGGATTTTGTTTGCAGGCTTGGATCACTGCCATGTCCACTGTGGCTGGACATTTGGCTTTGATGATGTCCTCACAGACTGCTTTGACATGCAGTTCATACTGGCTGGTGCAATCCCAGGTGACTGTCTCCAGTCTCAGTCTTTGTGCTGCTTGTTGTTCAACCACAGCCTGGATTTCAGATATTGCTGGACTGGAACGAGTATCTTTAAGAGGCTGGTCAGTTCTTCACCTGTCGGTGTCCAGGCGTGACAGAAAGCAGTCAGATTTCCTGTAGCGACGCTGCAACTGGTGAATCTGGCTGGGGTCCGCTATAAACAGAACACCAGTCTTCCCCTTGTGGACTTGACCTTGACCCCAGGCCAGCAAGGCTCAGGTAGGGTGGGGGTGAGAGAGAGAGAAAAGATTAGTAGGTGGATAATATTTTGTCCCGTGGGTGTTTGTGTGTGTGTGTGTGTGTGTGTGTGTACGTGTGTCTCTTTTTTCCCTCTAGTTCCTTCTTTTCAACATTCTTTCTCCCTTCTTTCTGTTTTTTTTTTTTTATTTCTCAGATCACATTCATATGGCAATATAACATTTCTAACATTAGTATAACATTTCTCTATGTCTGTCACATCCACTGTCCTCACTATCGTTTTTGATATAATTTTTGCCTTCTCTTTCTCCATATTTTCTTTTAGTTTGTCTAATTGATTTCTGCTTAAGCTACCTCCTGCTAGGAACCCAAAATCTCTCACCCATATGTGCGAGACAATTGTCCCCATGTTTCTCCAGCATTATTCCCACAATTGGATAACACACTGCAGTATGATTATTTTCAACAACTCAGATGCACCTTTGACCCTTACATAAACTCAGAGAATCAAAATTCTCCTGTAACTTAGAAATAAAACGTCTTTTATTTCCTACAACTCAGAGGTCTCTGACCTTCTACACTTTGAGTCAGCTCTTTTTTATGCTGACTCTTACCTCAGAAACTCAGACTACTTGTCTTTAAAGAGTTTCTTACCAGGGCCCACACTCAGTTAAAATAAAGTTTTATTTATCTTGCAACACCTGGTTGTCAAACAGTCAATTTTAACTTCCACAATAAAAATGACAGCCTTTCTCACCAGTGTTGTTGGTACAACATCCACGGTTCGTGGAATGCTGCGCTGACGATCGGGAACCCGGAGCCGGTCAGCCCTCCATCCATTAATAGTGGGTACAAGGCAGATCCCTACCTACTATATCTGTTTGGCCATCCGTCCGGTCTGGTCTGATGGTCCAGAGAGCATCCCACTTCTGACATCAGCTTAGCGGGGCAAAATCTTAATTTTGGACCAGCGGTCTCTGGCTCTCTGCGGAATGAAGAGTCAGGAAGTTGACTGTTTGTCAGAATTAACAGGTTTATTATACAAAGCACTTTGGACACACCAAATGAACAGCATGCAGCAAGTGCATGAGCGTGTGTGTGTGTGTCCACGTGATGACAGCAAACAGACACGCACCACATTGGGCACAGTGGGCAATTGTTAGTTCATGTCTTTCCAGACACAGTGCATGTTATCCAGCTGGGATGTCCAGAATGACAGATCTCCACACCTGCTTCAGTTCAGCGCACACACCAAAGCCACACTCGTGGGGAACTTAGACAAATTTTACTGCCAGCACGACAATGATTGTCTGATGACAAGAGTGTGAATGGCCACACATTTTCTAAGTGCCAAAGGAGCGGTGTTAGATGTTCGTGCGTGTCAGCTGGAATTTGGCCAACACCTGCCACGAGAGGGATCAATGGGCTTGCACTGCACTCTGTCTTTTAGCCGCTGGTGTGTGCAAATAGTTGTTGCAACAGGTGTATGAGCCGTTGGAGGCAGGGACGATTTTACACGTTTTGCACACGGTTCCTGCTTCATGTGCACTTTGTGCGCAATTCGACCAAACTTCGCACTATGCGTGAAGGGCCCCAACTCTTGTTACTTAATCCACATGTCTATTCTTGCCACGCGAGCTCTATAATCTCTGATTTTTTTGGGGGGGCAGCAGTTATACCTGTTGCTTCCCAGACTAGTATGATGAAAATTTGATGAAAGGTTCAGGGGTCTGCAACCTTTACTGTCTAAATAGACATTTTTGAGACAATTTTATTTTCCACATATAAAATTCTTGTAGAGCCACAAAACATATTTGACCTTTAAAACGAATGAATAAAGATGACACAGCTTATGTTATTTCTACATACAGTTCAAATACCTGGACACGTGCAGGAAAACGTTCATATAAACTGAACAGAACAAAGCAGGCTGATTTGACTCCCTATGATTTTTTTTGAAAATAAGAATAAGAGGTAACTAACTTTGAAATAAATAAAACAAATAGCTGCAGACTAATAACTTTGAAAAATAACATAAATTAGCAGTTGAACTTTTGCTTTGAGTCACACTGGATTATACAGTAAGTCAACAACAGGACAAGATGCGAGCAGTTGTTATAGAAGATGATCAGAAGATTTTGCTGTAGTAGCCCCAGTAAGCTCAGGAACTCTGTAGCATGAACATAAGTTTATAGTTGCTGTTGTGTGACGTCTTGCAGCTGGGGTTCACGCCAAGGTTAGAGATGTGGGGCAATAATATCATTGTTTCACAAAAGTTGTGAATTGGTTGTACACATGAAAATGCAAGTGGACCCTTTTGAGATTTATGCGCTCTGGGTAAAAGTAGCATTTTTGGGCTCTGAAAATGCTGGTTCTATGTAGACAAAATGCTGATATGATACAAAACTGTTGCAGATATGCCCAAACTCATCTCAGTGTGGACAGATCCTTAGTTTAAGAGGTTTTATGCAATGCTCAAAAAACTCAGAATGTCAGTTATTCTGACTTCTAGCTTGGGGGAAAATGCATTGAATGCTCAGTCAGGTCTGAATTTCTGCTCAGAAACTCATGAAGAAATGGAAAAACCCAAGGTAACTAAGTTGACATCAAAACTATGGCAGTTACGTTACTGACAAGTGACGACATATTCACATTCAATTTCAATCTATTTATTTTAATTATACAGCACCAAATCACAACAATGCTGTCTCAAGGCACTTCACATGAGGAAGGTCTAACCTCACCAATCCCTAAAGCAAGCACCCAGGTGACAGTGTAAGGAAAAACTCCCTCTGATGATAATGCAGAAGAAACAAGGAGACCAGGCTCAGAGGAGTGACCCACTGCTTAGACCATTGTAACAGTTACAAGGATTTGAATCAATTTACAAGAATTTCTTTACAATCAAAGCAACAGGCAAACAAAACAAAACAAAACAAAACAAAAAAAACAAAAAAAACAATGAGCAACAAAAACAGAGTCCAAAATTGAAATCAAAAGTCAGTCCATGTTGGGTCTTTAGGTAGTTGAATAGGTAGGTCTTGAAAATGTAGGGCATCCTATGGTCAGTCTGACATCCTGAGGTGCAGGGCCAGCATCCGTTAAAGGTCTCATCTGTGTCTCGGACAGAGAGAAAGAGCAGAATCAGTCAGCTGGAAAAAGGCAGTCACCGGCAGCTAGAACTGTCCTTCTCTAACAGAGCCAGAATTTAGGTGTAGTGAGGCTGTGACCTGTTCCACTGCTAATTATATGAATTAAAAGAAGAGGAAGCATAGTTCTATGCTTCACCAGTATGTTAGCCACATGAGATGGAGAATAGGTGCATCTTTAATCTGGACTTGAATGTCTTTTGAATTTGACTGTTTTGTCTCTGCAGGGAGATCATTCCGCAAGACAGGTGCATGGTCAAAAAAGGCTCTGTGGCATGCAGACTCTTGTTTTAACTTTAGGGTCACAAAGTAGTCCAGTGCCCTGAGAACACAGAGCACGGGCCTCTACATAGGGTGTAATTAGTTCAGCTAGGTAAGGAGGTGGTAGTGCTTGAATAATTTTATACGTAGGTTAGTAACTCAACTTTAAAATCATACTTCACTGAGACAGGAAGCCAGTATATGACGTCAGAATTGGTGAAATGTGGTCAAACTTTGTCCTTCTTGTCAAAATTATGGCAACAGAACTTTGAACCAATTAGACACCCCTAACGCTGGACTGCAGCAAGCCAGAGAAGAGAAATTCATGTATCAGAGTCTCGGCATCAGCCATATGTAGGATGGAACAAATCAACGCTATATTACAAAGGTGAAAGAAAGCAGTCCTGGTGGCTTCTCTGATGGGATCAAAAATAACTCCAAGGTTCCTCACTTTGACAGTGTGATGTGTGACGCATGAGCCTAGGTTAAACAAAACTGCACCAGCCACCTATTCAAAGATGTCAGCCTGCTAAATGCCTCACATCATTTCTCTGAGAGGGGAGGGGACCAGAGACTATTACTCAATGCTGACATATTAAATTGTTAAACACACTAATGCTATAGCAAATCATTTCAAATATTATTTTGTCAATCTGGGTAAAAATTTTGCGAATTCAATTATATCCCCTAAAATCCTAGGACAACTGCAAAACAACAACCAATACAATTCTGGAGTCAATGTTTATTAAAGAAATAGATGAAACTGAAAAAATTGACATAGTTCATAAATAAAAAAAAAAATCAACTGATAGTTTAAATTTTGATATGTTTTTGATAAAAAATATAACTGATGGGGCAGCACGGTGGTTAGTGGTTAGCACTGTTGCCTCACAGCAAGAAGGTCGTGGGTTCAATTCCCATGGCCTTTCTGTGTGGAGTTTGCATGTTCTCCCCATGTTTGCGTGGGTTTCCTCTGGGTGCTCCGGTTTCCTCCCACATCCAAAGACATGCGGGTTAGGTGGATTGGAATCTTTAAATTGTCCGTAGGTGTGTGTGTGGGTGTGTCTGTGTTTGTTTGTCTGTTTGTGGCCCTGCGACAGACTGGCGTCCTGTCCTGGGTGTACCCCGCCTCGCGCTCTATGGCTGCTGGGATAGGCTCCACCTCCCCGCGACCCTTGAATGGACTAAGCGGTAGAAGATGAATGAATGAATGAATGAATGAATAACCTGCATTTGTAATTTGTCATTAATGATGGAGAAATGTCCTTCTAAAATGAAAATAGCTAAAGTGATGCCGTTGTTCAAAGCTGGTGATAAACATGTCTTTTCTAACTATAGGCTGATCCCACTGTTACCACAATTTTCTAAAATTCTGGAAAAGGTATTTGCATGGAGGTTGAATGATTTCATAGCTAAACATCATATAGCATTATGGATTTAGAAAAAAAATGAACAACTTCATTGGCTTTAATTGACTTTGTTGAACAAATTACAAATGCAATTGACACTAAGAAATGCACTGTTGGGTTTTTTATTTACAAAAAGCATTTGACAGCATAGATCATGCCTTATTATTGGACAAATTGCAGAAGTGTGGTATCAAGGGATTGGCATATGAGTGGATAGCAACTTATTTACACAATAGGTATGGTAAATGGTAAAATGGTAAATGGACTGCATTTATATAGCGCTTTTCCATCTGCATCAGACACTCAAAGTGCTTTACAATTATGCCTCACATTCACCCCAATGTCAGGGTGCTGCCATACAAGGTGCTCACTACACACCGGGAGCAATAGGGGATTAAAGGCCTTGCCCAAGGGCCCTTAGTGATTTTCCAGTCAGGCGGGGAGTGAACCCATGATCTTCTGGACTCAAGCCCAACACCTTAACCACTAGACCATCACCTCCCCTATTTTCATTTATGTGGGATAAATTGTGAAGATCACATGTGGGGTGCCCCAGGGTTCAGGTTTTGGTCCATTGTTGTTTATTTCATATATTAATGATATATAACATGAAGATCTGGGAGACCCTTCGGTTGGACCCTCCCTTCTGCTTCCCTCACAGTTATGCACAAGAACATGATCAATGACAGGTGATCATATTTCATCTGAAATTACTGTTCTTGGTCTTGGTCTCACGCTTGCTCTTCCTCGTTCTCCTTGTCTTCCTCCTCACCCACCACCTCTGACACGCACTCGTCCTCGTCCTCCTCTGCCTGTCAGACAGTTGCCCTCCATATTTGTACCAACCTTCAGCTCACCTGTGCCCTCTGAACTGGCTCATGTAGGAGAGAGAAAACTGACCCACCTTTCGTCAAAAAAGTGACAGCTGCCAATCAAAATCGACCACGTCACTAAGCCCCGCCCCCTCTATGACGTCATAGCCAATCAGAATTGATGATGTCACTATGTCCCGCCCCCTAAGCCCCTCCCCTAGTCCCGCCTCCAAGCCCCGCCCCTTATGACATCACAGCCAATCAATCGATGATGCCATTATGCCCCGCCCCTAAGCCCCGCCCCTAGTCCCGCCTCCGAGCCCCGCCCCTTATGACATCACATCCAATCAGTCGATGACGTCAGTATGTCCCGCCCCTAAGCCCCCCGCCCCCGGCTCCTCCCCTAGTTCCGCCCCTGGCTCCTCCCCTAGCCCCACCCCCAAGCTCCTCCCCTAACCCCGGCCAAGCACCGCCTCCAAGCCATACCTCCCCTCCCACCCAGGGTCTAATATTTTAATGTCATTTTATTTCATGAATTAAAGAATGATTAAAAATACCTAGATCTTTTTAATGTATTAAAGAATTAACTAATTCTGAAATAATTAAACATAAATCACTGTCTATTATTTAATGCCCCTTTAATATTTTTAATTCTTAAATTATTACGTTTCCTTTTCTGTTTTTTAATTCGTAAATTAAAGAAGGGGAACAAATAGCCGTCTCTCGGCTGTAAGTCTTTGCAGCAAGACGGTCAAATACCCACGCATAGAGCCGCTCGCGGAAACATGACCCCACGGCTGTAAAACCTGTTGCAGACGCTGTGTCTGTGTGTGTGCGTGTGCGTGTGTGTGTGTGCGTGTGTGTGTGTGTGTGTGTGTGTGTGTGTGGCGGGACACCCGCTGAGCGGAGATGCTGCCCCGAGGTGATGAACCCGAAGAACAATCAACAAAGCTCCTTATCACTCACGCCAAATGGTGTTTCTTTTAAGATATTACCCAATCATCATGGTGCGCGGGACACCCGCTGATCGGAGATGCCGCCCAGAGGTGATGAAGGCGGAAAAAAACAAAGTTTCTTCTCCGTCACTCCCGGCAGGGTGGCTGGGTGTCAGGCCAGATGGTATTTTTAGAGCAAAAGGTACCAGTAAGTGTTTTTCACAAAAACCTCGTTTGAAAAACAATTTACCCTTTTCAACAATATTATAGGAAAGAACACAGGCTGTATAAGGTTTAGAATATGTGCTTTATTACATTCATTAAAGTCACACACAGAGAAAAAAGCAATTGTTCATGTTTATTAAACACAGCATACGTGAAGGAAAACATTAAGAAAAAAGTATTTGGTCCACTTACATGAAGAAAAAAAGTATACGTTCATGTTTATTAAACACAACATACGTGAAGGAAAACATTAAGAAAAAAGTATTTGGTCCACTTACATGAAGAAAAAAAGTATACGTTCATGTTTATTAAACACAACATACGTGAAGGAAAACATTAAGAAAAAAGTACTTGTTCCAGTTACCTGAAGAAAAAAGCATATTTTCATGGTTATTAAACACAAATTTGGTCCACTTACATGAAGAAAAAAGCATACGTCCACGTTAAAGGGTAACCATCAGGCTGTCGCGGTAAATTAGCTGATAGATGATTATTATGTCTCCAGCTGCGTATAATAAACTCAAGTCTGCTCAAAGCCACTTTTCTAAGGCAACAAGTTCGCATATTTTTTTTTGTAAAGTCAACTTATTATATTTTACACATTTTGGGATTCAAACATCAAATCCTTATCTCAACACTTCACGGTAACGTTCACATGCCAGCAGCTTGGATGTTAAGTCCTAAATCTAAACATTTTCTTTGCTCACTTGTATCGCTGCAAGTTCCTGCTTTACCACCTCATTCTGACCAAGAAACATCTGAAGTGGGTCAAAAAATAACTGAAACTGTTCTTGAAAGCAGCTTTCTCCTGGTTAGTTTTTAATACACCCTGAAGACATCAAGATTCTCTGATCAGATTTCTTGGGAGACTTTCCAAAAGGGAGACATGTATTGTTTTAATATGAAAATCAGCCGTCAGCATTTTATGTCAAGTGTTCCCTGAAAATCACAGATAACTGAATGACGGAGAACTGAAACAACAACTTTGAAGTTTCAAATAAAACAGGGTTCATCAGCATTTTTTTGGTTTATCAGAATCTGAATCAGAACAGCTTTTAATGGCCAAGTATCCACAGAATACATGGAATTTGACTTTGGTTTGAGCCGCACTCTCTCTGTACACTGTAAATGCATGCAAACATACAAACGAATTAAGTTAACCAGACTCAGTTTTCAAGCTGTAGCTTCAAGAAGATTAAGTTGACCTGAATATGATGAATGAACAAAACTATTTTGAGAATTAAGCCGTCACTTGCTGGATGCTCACAGTAAATACATTACTGTAATTTATTTTTTTCAGTACAGCAAAATAAACAAGTTACTGTAATCTAGATTTTAAGTGTATTTGAGTACTGCACACTCGCAATAATTAAGGTAATCAAATCTGCTTCAAGACAACATAAATTACTTTGTAAGGCAGCAAGTTTGCATTTTTTGATTATTTTCATTTTTAGTAAAGTCAACTTATTATTTTTTACAGTGTAAGGCATGTAGAAATACCCTAAACAGCGAATAATCCGCAGTAAAAATTGTACAACGTGTTTTTAAAAACCGCTTGTAATAATGAACAAACTAGTTTAGCTAACAACTGCTACAGAAAGGTGAACATTTATTAAAATGAATCTGAAATACACGAGTTGACCAACATCAGGAGGGTAAGAGTTCTAATGTTAAAACTCACTGTTGTTACTCCGCTGTTTTATGATTTGTAAAAAGCTGCACCAGGCACTTGAAAGTTGCACATTTCCGACCAATTCTGTCAAAAAACATTAACAGCCTGTGAGCCGACACACTGCTGTCAGTGTGACAAGAGGAAAGTGTGTCATGTAGAATCTGTGCATTTGTTCAGAGCGTATAATTATAAATCTAAAGTCGTTTTAACGTGGATAAAGATTTAAATGCGGTTGTTTTGCAGAAGTTCCACTGAAAACACACAGAAGCTGTAATTTTTACAATTCACACGCCGTATCTGTGATAGAAACAGTCGGTGGTCATTTATTGAGAAATCTAACTGGCGGAGGGTTTTACGCTTTAAACGCTTATTTGGTTGTGAAAAGCTCCACAAAAACTTCTACTTTTCGAGCTGATGCTGACTGTTTGCATAAATGTTTGGCTGAGTGGGGAAATGTCTGACATTATATAGCCAATATGTTTTTTTTCTTACTTTATGGACCTTTAAAAACTTTAGTCATATTACTAAATCACTGTTTTTAGTAGTTTTTTGTAGTGACGGAGTTGCTGATTGATGAAAGTAAGCCCTTATTTTAATAAATGTTATAATTAATCATGTAAGTCTCTTTTTTTCCATAGAATTTGTATTGCTGCACCTTAGTTTACATCATTTCAATAGGCTATATGTTGTATAGAATAAAGAATACGCATTAAAATTGCTAATCAAGGTTATAGTAAAGACAATGCTTAATCGGCTGTCGTGAATACTGACAAGGTATCATAAAGGTAATGGTCGAAGTGAGGATTTGTAAATGTTGCCTCAAACGTCCACGCAGTAATTCAGATATGGCGAAACAAGTGAATGATATAAAATATGTAGAGCTTTGTAATTCAATAAATATTTTTGCTTTGTTGAGGGTACTAGAAATATTTTTAGATATTTTAGCTTGAACATGTTTTATCTGAGGGACAATATTTAAACGCGTGCATACACGATAACACTTTAAAGGTATGATCGGGAGGCCGCTCTCAACACATCCGGTCCGTTTTCAGGCAAAAAAAACATTAAAAAATTTTAGGATCAAAGATTAACATGAGCCGTGACAATTTTTAAACACGTCCAAACGCGGTAAAACTTTAAAGGTATGATCGGGAGAGCGTTCTCAACACACCAGAAGCATTTTTTCACAAAAAAACGCGCATAAAAAATTCAAGGTCAAAGTTCAACGCTTCTTTCTGCGCTTAATAACGACGTTTTAAATTATCCAAACGCGGTAAAACTTTAAAGGTATTATCGGAAGGCCGCTCTCACACATCCAACCCATTTTCAGGTGAAAAAAACATTTAAAAAATTTA
The DNA here is from genome assembly GCF_902500255.1 of Thalassophryne amazonica. Taxonomy (NCBI): domain Eukaryota; kingdom Metazoa; phylum Chordata; class Actinopteri; order Batrachoidiformes; family Batrachoididae; genus Thalassophryne; species Thalassophryne amazonica. The sequence continues at coordinate 6,213,146 of NC_047120.1, read as the reverse complement.
GGATCAAAGATTAACACTTCTTTCTGTACTTAATAACAATGTTTTAAAGCGTGCAAACGCGATAAAACTTTAAAAGGTATGATCGGGAGGTTGTCCCAAGACAGGGGTTACATTTTCACGTGAAAAAACAAAAAAAAATTAGGATCAAAGGTTAACACAAGCTGTCACAGCATTTAAAAGTGTGCGAAGGTCCTTGTAGCTGGATACAGGAGGTATTACCCCTTTTCTTAAGGCAATTACGATATCTTTTCACAAAATCAGAAACCAGATCATCGTTTGCGATAGTATTTTCGGTGTATAAAGACAGCACATCTTGGTACGACGCCCCGGTGGCGCTGATATATATTTAATACACGCAGTGACCTTTATTTTATTTGTAAATATTCACAAAAAGGAAACATGGAAATAGAAATGGGAAAAAATATGAGTATGTACATATGTATGTACGGATATATTTAAATCTCTTTGGTGTTAAAGATATGTAGATGTTTTGTTCATGCGGTTTCTGACATGTCTGGAATAAGACAGGCTGAAGCCGGGAAAACTAATTCTCCTGTGAGTAGCGTTTTATTCTTTTAGTGCAACTATTAAAAGGTTCACTATTTCTGTATTATCCGTCATGACTTTGCTATCCATCCACTTTTGTTCATAATATGGGACCACTACACGCGCGGGTCTGGGGATATTTGCTCTTAAAAGTGTGTGTCTGTGTGTGTATTTGGGGTGTTTAGCGCAAAAGGTCGCACCTCTTTTGACAAACCGGACCAGCGTCACAGATCCCGTTTGAAGCAATATTTTTCTGAGGTCCTGCTGTGTCCCTGGGTCCGAGGTGTCAGGCTAAATCCCCTGATCGATGATTACGTGTGTTTTTTGGGTCCACCATAAAACCTGATACCTGTGGGTAATGAGCTTGTTTTGGAGGCTGGTCCAGTTTTCTGTCCCGCCTCCTGCTGCAGTGTTTTTCCTTCATTCCAGCCGCTGACCGGAGCAGACGTTCATTCTCTCGGGATGAAGTTTTCTTTTTCTTCAGAGTGCGAAAGTCTTTCACGGCAAGTGAATTAAGTAATCTTTTGATAGAAATGCTTCTGTTTTTTTTTTAAAAAAAGATCCTCGGCGGTAAAAACATTTTTAAATGATGTTTTTTTGTTAGATATAGAGCCCCACGGTGAGAAAAGTTTATTCTGATGGAGCAGAAGAATTCGGCCTGACAAATTAACCCCCGAGGATCATTTAGACGACACGGCAGGCCAGGGACAGACTCTCCTTTATGACGTAAGAAAATCAGCTCATAACTTTTTAAAGTGTAAATATTTCATTAATAAGTATGGTCTGTGTTACAGTTTGTGGATATTCTGTTAGGAGTTTATTTAACGCTGTTTAATCAAGTTTTTCCCCCAGACACAGCAGCAGAGATAGTAAACCCTCTGAAATCTCATTTATATTAAAAATACAGGTTAATAACGCGGAGCTGGTGTGTTCTAACCGACGGAGGTCTGTCGAACCGTCAACAGGGCGCCGCGGGGACGGACTCGTGTTACACGGTAAGAAGAACAAAATCACATCATGACGTTTTTTTTAAAGTGTAGGCTAAATATTTAATAAGTCGCATCTTTTCTTTCAGTTTGTGGCGAGATGCCCGGAGGTTCGAGGATATTTTGGACTGGTATTAATGAATGTTTTTGAGAGAGAATAATTGCGATGCATAAAAAGTTTATTCTGGTTTAACGAGAAGAAGAAGACAAATGAAGCCCAGAGGGTTATTAGACGACACGGGGAGCCGGAGAGAGAGTCGCCTTCATGAGGTAAGAAAAAAAGAAAAACAGTGATTTAGTAATATGACTAAAGTTTTTAAAGGTCCATAAAGTAAGAAAAAAAACATATTGGCTATATAATGTCAGACATTTCCCCACTCAGCCAAACATTTATGCAAACAGTCAGCATCAGCTCGAAAAGTAGAAGTTTTTGTGGAGCTTTTCACAACCAAATAAGCGTTTAAAGCGTAAAACCCTCCGCCAGTTAGATTTCTCAATAAATGACCACCGACTGTTTCTATCACAGATACGGCGTGTGAATTGTAAAAATTACAGCTTCTGTGTGTTTTCAGTGGAACTTCTGCAAAACAACCGCATTTAAATCTTTATCCACGTTAAAACGACTTTAGATTTATAATTATACGCTCTGAACAAATGCACAGATTCTACATGACACACTTTCCTCTTGTCACACTGACAGCAGTGTGTCGGCTCACAGGCTGTTAATGTTTTTGACAGAATTGGTCGGAAATGTGCAACTTTCAAGTGCCTGGTGCAGCTTTTTACAAATCATAAAACAGCGGAGTAACAACAGTGAGTTTTAACATTAGAACTCTTACCCTCCTGATGTTGGTCAACTCGTGTATTTCAGATTCATTTTAATAAATGTTCACCTTTCTGTAGCAGTTGTTAGCTAAACTAGTTTGTTCATTATTACAAGCGGTTTTTAAAAACACGTTGTACAATTTTTACTGCGGATTATTCGCTGTTTAGGGTATTTCTACATGCCTTACACTGTAAAAAATAATAAGTTGACTTTACTAAAAATGAAAATAATCAAAAAATGCAAACTTGCTGCCTTACAAAGTAATTTATGTTGTCTTGAAGCAGATTTGATTACCTTAATTATTGCGAGTGTGCAGTACTCAAATACACTTAAAATCTAGATTACAGTAACTTGTTTATTTTGCTGTACTGAAAAAAATAAATTACAGTAATGTATTTACTGTGAGCATCCAGCAAGTGACGGCTTAATTCTCAAAATAGTTTTGTTCATTCATCATATTCAGGTCAACTTAATCTTCTTGAAGCTACAGCTTGAAAACTGAGTCTGGTTAACTTAATTCGTTTGTATGTTTGCATACATTTACAGTGTACAGAGAGAGTGCGGCTCAAACCAAAGTCAAATTCCATGTATTCTGTGGATACTTGGCCATTAAAAGCTGTTCTGATTCAGATTCTGATAAACCAAAAAAATGCTGATGAACCCTGTTTTATTTGAAACTTCAAAGTTGTTGCTTCAGTTCTCCGTCATTCAGTTATCTGTGATTTTCAGGGAACACTTGACATAAAATGCTGACGGCTGATTTTCATATTAAAACAATACATGTCTCCCTTTTGGAAAGTCTCCCAAGAAATCTGATCAGAGAATCTTGATGTCTTCAGGGTGTATTAAAAACTAACCAGGAGAAAGCTGCTTTCAAGAACAGTTTCAGTTATTTTTTGACCCACTTCAGATGTTTCTTGGTCAGAATGAGGTGGTAAAGCAGGAACTTGCAGCGATACAAGTGAGCAAAGAAAATGTTTAGATTTAGGACTTAACATCCAAGCTGCTGGCATGTGAACGTTACCGTGAAGTGTTGAGATAAGGATTTGATGTTTGAATCCCAAAATGTGTAAAATATAATAAGTTGACTTTACAAAAAAAAATATGCGAACTTGTTGCCTTAGAAAAGTGGCTTTGAGCAGACTTGAGTTTATTATACGCAGCTGGAGACATAATAATCATCTATCAGCTAATTTACCGCGACAGCCTGATGGTTACCCTTTAATAAACATGGACGTATGCTTTTTTCTTCATGTAAGTGGACCAAATTTGTGTTTAATAACCATGAAAATATGCTTTTTTCTTCAGGTAACTGGAACAAGTACTTTTTTCTTAATGTTTTCCTTCACGTATGTTGTGTTTAATAAACATGAACGTATACTTTTTTTCTTCATGTAAGTGGACCAAATACTTTTTTCTTAATGTTTTCCTTCACGTATGTTGTGTTTAATAAACATGAACGTATACTTTTTTTCTTCATGTAAGTGGACCAAATACTTTTTTCTTAATGTTTTCCTTCACGTATGCTGTGTTTAATAAACATGAACAATTGCTTTTTTCTCTCTGTGTGTGACTTTAATGAATGTAATAAAGCACATATTCTAAACCTTATACAGCCTGTGTTCTTTCCTATAATATTGTTGAAAAGGGTAAATTGTTTTTCAAACGAGGTTTTTGTGAAAAACACTTACTGGTACCTTTTGCTCTAAAAATACCATCTGGCCTGACACCCAGCCACCCTGCCGGGAGTGACGGAGAAGAAACTTTGTTTTTTTCCGCCTTCATCACCTCTGGGCGGCATCTCCGATCAGCGGGTGTCCCGCGCACCATGATGATCGGGTAATATCTTAAAAGAAACACCATTTGGCGTGAGTGATAAGGAGCTTTGTTGATTGTTCTTCGGGTTCATCACCTCGGGGCAGCATCTCCGCTCAGCGGGTGTCCCGCCACACACACACACACACACACACACACACACACACACGCACACACACACACACGCACACGCACACACACAGACACAGCGTCTGCAACAGGTTTTACAGCCGTGGGGTCATGTTTCCGCGAGCGGCTCTATGCGTGGGTATTTGACCGTCTTGCTGCAAAGACTTACAGCCGAGAGACGGCTATTTGTTCCCCTTCTTTAATTTACGAATTAAAAAACAGAAAAGGAAACGTAATAATTTAACAATTAAAAATATTAAAGGGGCATTAAATAATAGACAGTGATTTATGTTTAATTATTTCAGAATTAGTTAATTCTTTAATACATTAAAAAGATCTAGGTATTTTTAATCATTCTTTAATTCATGAAATAAAATGACATTAAAATATTAGACCCTGGGTGGGAGGGGAGGTACGGCTTGGAGGCGGTGCTTGGCCGGGGTTAGGGGAGGAGCTTGGGGGTGGGGCTAGGGGAGGAGCCAGGGGCGGAACTAGGGGAGGAGCCGGGGGCGGGGGCTTAGGGGCGGGACATACTGACGTCATCAACTCTGATTGGATGTGACGTCATAAGGGGCGGGGGCTCGGAGGCGGGACTAGGGGCGGGGCATAATGGCGTCATCGATTATGATTGGCTGTGACGTCATAAGGGGCGGGGCTTGGAGGCGGGACTAGGGGAGGGGCTTAGGGGCGGGACATAGTGACATCATCGATTCTGATGGGCTATGACGTCATAGAGGGGGCGGGGCTTAGTGACGTGGTCGATTTTGATTGGCAGCTGTCACTTTTTTGACGAAAGGTGGGTCAGTTTTCTCTCTTGTAGGCTTCATCACATCATTAGCAACAAGTTTGGAGTTATCAGGCGTAAGTGATGACATCAGTGGCTACGTTTACATGCCGTTAATATTCGGGATAAGGTCAATATTCCGGATAAGGTCAATATTCCGGTTTCTGAATCATTAGGAATAACCCGTTTACATGCTTAAGTAGACAGAGCTACTCCTGTATACATGGTCATTGGTATCATTTGGAATATCCCAATCTAAACAGTGACACACCTCTTCCACCGGTGCTTGATTTGGTCTGGCATTTGTGCAAATCCTGCTTCGTGTAACTTTTCAGCCACCTTCTTGCAAATGTCGCTATCTTGGTACTTTCTACCATCAATAAAAGACATTATATTCATGTCTTTCACGATACTAATGAAGTACTGGGTTTACTCCTTACTCCAAAAGTGTGGTGCTGTGCTGCCGCGTCTGGATTTCCCCATGCTCATTTACCTCTGCTTCCTTGTGGATAGGACATGTGCAGAACACAAAATAATGTTCCTTTCTATGGGGATATTCCCATGTGCATTTATATGACCTGATATTCAGGTTAGAAAAGGAGTAACCCAGGGGTCATATTCAGGTTTTTAAAAACTGGAATATGAGCATATTCGGGTTTTTGCGGGTGTTTACATGGCTGTGCGCAACTGGGTTATTGCTAATATTCCAGTTATGAAAGGGTTATTGGCTGCATGTAAACGTAGTCAGTGCTGTAACTGTGTCTAATGTCTGACGTCTGTGTCTGACTGTTCTGCATCACAGAATTGTGTTTATTGATTGAGAATGTTTTTTGAGTTTTGCAAAAAAGATGGCATCAGATCTCCAAATTGTGTTTAACTGGGTGGAAACTGTGTACATTTTTGCCAAAACAGTTGCTTGATTCAGGAAATGAATTCGGGCCACTGTGACTTTGGTTCAGGCAGTTTAGTGTTTAGCAATTCAAAAAACTGAAATATCGCCGTCTCAACAACTCCATCTAGATCCTTCCCACCATCTAGTGGTATTTCTGGTGTACTACACATTACCATAAATTATTTATTTTGAGGGAATCCAGTGACACAAAGACATTCATGCAACGCCACAAAAAGAAGTCATTTTGACTGGCAGCAGCCTTCTCAAGTGTACTTTTGTTCAAGGACACCTTGGGTCTCCATCATTTCTTAGGAGCATGAACTTCATTATGAGATTCTTTCTTGAATTCTGACCCTTTTGGCTTCCCTCAAACTCTGTGTAGCTGTAGGCACATGCTTTTTGGGCATTCTCTTTGCTTCGGCAGCTGTGCAGATGCACCACTGAAAACATCTGAATGTATCTCAGTAAGGTCGACATCTTTCACAGAACCCTTCAACTTGCAGGACCCTCTTCTCAAATTTCTGAAGGCTTTCTGGTTCTGCTCTGATCCATCTGAATTCTCTCTCATTTTAAAGATTTCTGTCTGAAAACAAAAATCAGCCACAAAAAGTATTTAGAAGTGAAATCAACAGAAGTCAGGTTTTAGATTTGTTAAATATTTAGAGGTTTTTATGCCATTAAAATTCCTGTGAAAATATTCCTGAATGTTGGACTTTTTCACAGCTTACACAATAAAAATGTCAAAGGTGTTTTAGGGCTCAGAGGGTTTTTTTTTTTTTTTTTTTTTTTTTTTTTTGGCTGTTTTTGGGCTCAGAGGTTTTTTTTGTTTTTTTTTTTTTTTTTTTTTTGGCTGTTTTAGGGCTCAGAGGTTTTTTTTTTTTTTTTTGGCTGTTTTAGGGCTCAGAGGTTTTTTTTTTTTTTTGGCTGTTTTAGGGCTCAGAGGGTTTTTTTTTTTTTTTGGCTGTTTTAGGGCTCAGAGGGTTTTTTTTTTTTTTTGGCTGTTTTAGGGCTCAGAGGTTTTTTTTTTTTGGCTGTTTTAGGGCTCAGAGGGGTTTTTTTTTTTGGCTGTTTTAGGGCTCAGAGGGTTTTTTTTGTGGCTGTTTTAGGGCTCAGAGGGTTTTTTTTTTTTTGGCTGTTTTAGGGCTCAGAGGGGTTTTTTTTTTTTTTTGGCTGTTTTAGGGCTCAGAGGGTTTTTTTTTTTTTTGGCTGTTTTAGGGCTCAGAGGGTTTTTTTTTTGTGGCTGTTTTAGGGCTCAGAGGGGGTTTTTTTTGGCTGTTTTAGGGCTCAGGGGGTTTTTTTTTTGGCTGTTTTAGGGCTCAGAGGGTTTTTTTTTTGCCTGTTTTAGGGCTCAGAGGGTTTTTTTTTTTTTTTGGCTGTTTTAGGGCTCAGAGGGTTTTTTTTTAGGGCTCAGAGGGTTTTTTTTTTTTTTTTTTTGGCTGTTTAGGGCTCAGAGGGTTTTTTTTTTTGCCTGTTTTAGGGCTCAGAGGGTTTTTTTTTTTGCCTGTTTTAGGGCTCAGAGGGTTTTTTTTTTTTTGGCTGTTTTAGGGCTCAGAGGGTTTTTTTTTTAGGGCTCAGAGGGTTTTTGTTTTTTTTTTTTGGCTGTTTTAGGGCTCAGAGGGTTTTTTTTTTTTTTTTTTTGGCTGTTTTAGGGCTCAGAGGTTTTTTTTTTTTTTGGCTGTTTTAGGGCTCAGAGGGTTTTTTTTTTTTTTTGGCTGTTTTAGGGCTCAGAGGGTTTTTTTTTTTTTTTTTTGGCTGTTTTAGGGCTCAGAGGTTTTTTTTGTGGCTGTTTTAGGGCTCAGAGGGGTTTTTTTTTTTTTTTTTGGCTGTTTTAGGGCTCAGAGGGTTTTTTTGTGGCTGTTTTAGGGCTCAGAGGGTTTTTTTTTTTTTGGCTGTTTTAGGGCTCAGAGGGTTTTTTTTTTTTTTTTTTGGCTGTTTTAGGGCTCAGAGGGGTTTTTTTTTTTTTTTTTTGGCTGTTTTAGGGCTCAGAGGGTTTTTTTTTTTTGGCTGTTTTAGGGCTCAGAGGGTTTTTTTTTTGGGCTGTTTTAGGGCTCAGGGGGTTTTTTTTGGCTGTTTTAGGGCTCAGAGGGTTTTTTTTTGCCTGTTTTAGGGCTCAGAGGGTTTTTTTTTTTTTGGCTGTTTTAGGGCTCAGAGGGTTTTTTTTTTTAGGGCTCAGAGGGTTTTTTTTTTTTTTTTTTGGCTGTTTTAGGGCTCAGAGGGTTTTTTTTTTTGCCTGTTTTAGGGCTCAGAGGGTTTTTTTTTTTTTTTGGCTGTTTTAGGGCTCAGAGGGTTTTTTTTTGGCTGTTTTAGGGCTCAGAGGGGTTTTTTTTTTAGGGCTCAGAGGTTTTTTTTTTTTTTTTTTTGGCTGTTTTAGGGCTCAGAGGGTTTTTTTTTTTTTTTTTTGGCTGTTTTAGGGCTCAGAGGGTTTTTTTTTTTTTTGGCTGTTTTAGGGCTCAGAGGGTTTTTTTTTTTTTTTTTTTTTGGCTGTTTTAGGGCTCAGAGGGTTTTTTTTTTTTTTGGCTGTTTTAGGGCTCAGAGGGGTTTTTTTTTTTTTTGGGCTGTTTTAGGGCTCAGAGGGTTTTTTTTTTTTGGCTGTTTTAGGGCTCAGAGGGTTTTTTTTTTTTTTTTTTTTTTTTTTTGGCTGTTTTAGGGCTCAGAGGTTTTTTTTTTTTTTTTTGGCTGTTTTAGGGCTCAGAGGGTTTTTTTTTTTTTTTGGCTGTTTTAGGGCTCAGAGGGTTTTTTTTTTATTTGGCTGTTTTAGGGCTCAGAGGGTTTTTTTTTTTTTTTTTGGCTGTTTTAGGGCTCAGAGGTTTTTTTTTTTGGCTGTTTTAGGGCTCAGAGGGGTTTTTTTTTTTTTTGGCTGTTTTAGGGCTCAGAGGGTTTTTTTTGTGGCTGTTTTAGGGCTCAGAGGGTTTTTTTTTTTTTTTTGGCTGTTTTAGGGCTCAGAGGGGTTTTTTTTTTTTTTTTTTGGCTGTTTTAGGGCTCAGAGGGTTTTTTTTTTTTTTTGGCTGTTTTAGGGCTCAGAGGGTTTTTTTTTTTTTGGCTGTTTTAGGGCTCAGAGGGGTTTTTTTTTTTGGCTGTTTTAGGGCTCAGGGGGTTTTTTTTTTGGCTGTTTTAGGGCTCAGAGGGTTTTTTTTTTTGCCTGTTTTAGGGCTCAGAGGGTTTTTTTTTTTTTTTGGCTGTTTTAGGGCTCAGAGGGTTTTTTTTTTTAGGGCTCAGGGGGTTTTTTTTTTTTTTTTGGCTGTTTTAGGGCTCAGAGGGTTTTTTTTTTGCCTGTTTTAGGGCTCAGAGGGTTTTTTTTTTTGCCTGTTTTAGGGCTCAGAGGGTTTTTTTTTTTTTTGGCTGTTTTAGGGCTCAGAGGGTTTTTTTTTTAGGGCTCAGAGGGTTTTTGTTTTTTTTTTTTGGCTGTTTTAGGGCTCAGAGGGTTTTTTTTTTTTTTTTTTTTGGCTGTTTTAGGGCTCAGAGGTTTTTTTTTTTTTTGGCTGTTTTAGGGCTCAGAGGGTTTTTTTTTTTTTTTTGGCTGTTTTAGGGCTCAGAGGGTTTTTTTTTTTTTTTTTTTGGCTGTTTTAGGGCTCAGAGGTTTTTTTTTTGTGGCTGTTTTAGGGCTCAGAGGGGTTTTTTTTTTTTTTGGCTGTTTTAGGGCTCAGAGGGTTTTTTTGTGGCTGTTTTAGGGCTCAGAGGGTTTTTTTTTTTTGGCTGTTTTAGGGCTCAGAGGGGTTTTTTTTTTTTTTTTTTGGTTGTTTTAGGGCTCAGAGGGGTTTTTTTTTTTTTTTTTTGGCTGTTTTAGGGCTCAGAGGGTTTTTTTTTTTTGGCTGTTTTAGGGCTCAGAGGGTTTTTTTTTTGGGCTGTTTTAGGGCTCAGGGGGGTTTTTTTTGGCTGTTTTAGGGCTCAGAGGGTTTTTTTTTGCCTGTTTTAGGGCTCAGAGGGTTTTTTTTTTTGGCTGTTTTAGGGCTCAGAGGGTTTTTTTTTTAGGGCTCAGAGGGTTTTTTTTTTTTTTTTTTTGGCTGTTTTAGGGCTCAGAGGGTTTTTTTTTTTGCCTGTTTTAGGGCTCAGAGGGTTTTTTTTTTTTTGGCTGTTTTAGGGCTCAGAGGGTTTTTTTTTTGGCTGTTTTAGGGCTCAGAGGGGTTTTTTTTTTAGGGCTCAGAGGGTTTTTTTTTTTTTTTTTGGCTGTTTTAGGGCTCAGAGGGTTTTTTTTTTTTTTTTTTTGGCTGTTTTAGGGCTCAGAGGGTTTTTTTTTTTTTGGCTGTTTTAGGGCTCAGAGGGTTTTTTTTTTTTTTTTTTTTTTGGCTGTTTTAGGGCTCAGAGGGTTTTTTTTTTTTTTGGCTGTTTTAGGGCTCAGAGGGGTTTTTTTTTTTTTGGGCTGTTTTAGGGCTCAGAGGGTTTTTTTTTTTTTTGGCTGTTTTAGGGCTCAGAGGGTTTTTTTTTTGGCTGTTTTAGGGCTCAGGGGTTTTTTTTTTTGGCTGTTTTAGGGCTCAGAGGGTTTTTTTTTTTGCCTGTTTTAGGGCTCAGAGGGGTTTTTTTTTTGGCTGTTTTAGGGCTCAGAGGGTTTTTTTTTTTTTTTTGGCTGTTTTAGGGCTCAGAGGGTTTTTTTTTTTTTTGTGGCTGTTTTAGGGCTCAGAGGGTTTTTTTTGTTTGTTTTTTTTTTTGGCTGTTTTAGGGCTCAGAGGGTTTTTTTTTTGGGGCTGTTTTAGGGCTCAGAGGGGTTTTTTTTGTGGCTGTTTTAGGGCTCAGAGGGGTTTTTTTTTTTTTTTTTTTGGCTGTTTTAGGGCTCAGAGGGTTTTTTTTTTGGCTGTTTTAGGGCTCAGAGGGTTTTTTTTTTTTTGGCTGTTTTAGGGCTCAGAGGGTTTTTTTGGGGGGGCTGTTTTAGGGCTCAGGGGTTTTTTTTTTTTGGCTGTTTTAGGGCTCAGAGGGTTTTTTTTTTTGTTTTGTTTTTTTTTTGGCTGTTTTAGGGCTCAGAGGTTTTTTTTTTTTTTTTGGCTGTTTTAGGGCTCAGAGGTTTTTTTTTTTTTTTTGGCTGTTTTAGGGCTCAGAGGGTTTTTTTTTTTTTTTTTTTGGCTGTTTTAGGGCTCAGAGGGTTTTTTTTTTTTTTTTTTTGGCTGTTTTAGGGCTCAGAGGTTTTTTTTTTTTGGCTGTTTTAGGGCTCAGAGGGGTTTTTTTTTTTTTGGCTGTTTTAGGGCTCAGAGGGTTTTTTTTGTGGCTGTTTTAGGGCTCAGAGGGTTTTTTTTTTTTTGGCTGTTTTAGGGCTCAGAGGGGTTTTTTTTTTTTTTTTTTGGCTGTTTTAGGGCTCAGAGGGTTTTTTTTTTTTTTGGCTGTTTTAGGGCTCAGAGGGTTTTTTTTTTTTGGCTGTTTTAGGGCTCAGAGGGTTTTTTTTTTTGGCTGTTTTAGGGCTCAGGGGGTTTTTTTTTTGGCTGTTTTAGGGCTCAGAGGGTTTTTTTTTTGCCTGTTTTAGGGCTCAGAGGGTTTTTTTTTTTTTTTGGCTGTTTTAGGGCTCAGAGGGTTTTTTTTTTAGGGCTCAGAGGGTTTTTTTTTTTTTTTTTTTGGCTGTTTTAGGGCTCAGAGGGTTTTTTTTTTGCCTGTTTTAGGGCTCAGAGGGTTTTTTTTTTTGCCTGTTTTAGGGCTCAGAGGGTTTTTTTTTTTGGCTGTTTTAGGGCTCAGAGGGGTTTTTTTTAGGGCTCAGAGGGTTTTTTTTTTTTTTTTTGGCTGTTTTAGGGCTCAGAGGGTTTTTTTTTTGCCTGTTTTAGGGCTCAGAGGGTTTTTTTTTTTTTTGGCTGTTTTAGGGCTCAGAGGGTTTTTTTTTTGGCTGTTTTAGGGCTCAGAGGGGTTTTTTTTTAGGGCTCAGAGGGTTTTTTTTTTTTTTTTTTTGGCTGTTTTAGGGCTCAGAGGGTTTTTTTTTTTTTTGGCTGTTTTAGGGCTCAGAGGGGTTTTTTTTTTTTTTTTTTGGCTGTTTTAGGGCTCAGAGGGTTTTTTTTTTTTTTGGCTGTTTTAGGGCTCAGAGGGGTTTTTTTTTTTTTTTTGGCTGTTTTAGGGCTCAGAGGGTTTTTTTTTTTTTTTTTTTGGCTGTTTTAGGGCTCAGAGGGGTTTTTTTTTTGGCTGTTTTAGGGCTCAGGGGGTTTTTTTTTTGGCTGTTTTAGGGCTCAGAGGGTTTTTTTTTTTTGCCTGTTTTAGGGCTCAGAGGGTTTTTTTTTTTTTGGCTGTTTTAGGGCTCAGAGGGTTTTTTTTTTTTTGGCTGTTTTAGGGCTCAGAGGGTTTTTTTTTTTGTTTTTTTTTTGGCTGTTTTAGGGCTCAGAGGGTTTTTTTTTTTTGGGCTGTTTTAGGGCTCAGAGGGTTTTTTTTTGTGGCTGTTTTAGGGCTCAGAGGGTTTTTTTTTTTTTTTTTTTTTGGCTGTTTTAGGGCTCAGAGGGTTTTTTTTTTTGGCTGTTTTAGGGCTCAGAGGGTTTTTTTTTGGCTGTTTTAGGGCTCAGAGGGTTTTTTTTGGGGGGGCTGTTTTAGGGCTCAGGGGTGTTTTTTTTGGCTGTTTTAGGGCTCAGAGGGTTTTTTTTTTTTTTTGCCTGTTTTAGGGCTCAGAGGGTTTTTTTTTTTTTTTGGCTGTTTTAGGGCTCAGAGGGTTTTTTTTTTGGCTGTTTTAGGGCTCAGAGGGGTTTTTTTTTTTAGGGCTCAGAGGGTTTTTTTTTTTTTTTTTTTTTGGCTGTTTTAGGGCTCAGAGGGTTTTTTTTTTTTTTTTTTTGGCTGTTTTAGGGCTCAGAGGGTTTTTTTTTTTTTTTTTTTTGGCTGTTTTAGGGCTCAGAGGGGTTTTTTTTTGGCTGTTTTAGGGCTCAGAGGGGTTTTTTTTTTTTTTTTTTTGGCTGTTTTAGGGCTCAGAGGGGTTTTTTTTGGCTGTTTTAGGGCTCAGAGGGTTTTTTTTTTTTTTGGCTGTTTTAGGGCTCAGAGGGTTTTTTTGGGGGGGCTGTTTTAGGGCTCAGAGGGTTTTTTTTTTGGCTGTTTTAGGGCTCAGAGGGTTTTTTTTTTTTTTTGGCTGTTTTAGGGCTCAGAGGTTTTTTTTTTGGCTGTTTTAGGGCTCAGAGGTTTTTTTTTTGGCTGTTTTAGGGCTCAGAGGGGTTTTTTTTTTTTGGCTGTTTTAGGGCTCAGAGGGTTGTTTTTTTTTGCCTGTTTTAGGGCTCAGAGGGTTTTTTTTTTTGGCTGTTTTAGGGCTCAGAGGGTTGTTTTTTTTTGCCTGTTTTAGGGCTCAGAGGGTTTTTTTGGGGGCTGTTTTAGGGCTCAGAGGGGTTTTTTGTTTTTTTTTTTGGCTGTTTTAGGGCTCAGAGGGTTTTTTTTTTTTTTTTGGCTGTTTTAGGGCTCAGAGGGTTTTATTTTTTTATTTTTATTTTTTTTGGCTGTTTTAGGGCTCAGAGGGGTTTTTTTTTTTTTTTTTTTTTTGGCTGTTTTAGGGCTCAGAGGGTTTTTTTTTTTTTTTTTTTTTTTTTTTTTTGGCTGTTTTAGGGCTCAGAGGGGGTTTTTTTGGCTGCAGAGGTGTTGAGCTGCCACCAGATGTCAGTGGCCACCTGGATTTCTCTGCAGCCTGAAAGCCATAAAAGTGCAGAAACAGTTTGCACGGTGTGGATTTAGACATTTAAATGTTTGTATAGATTTATTGAGTTATTGTTTATTGTGTGTGTCTGTGTGTGTGAGAGAGAAAGAGCACATAATACAAATTCTTTGTATCATTCAGAACATCCATAATGGGGCTGGAGCGAGAGGTGGCGCTCACCTTGGAAGGCCTCCAGTATATCACAGGGCGATGACACTGGATTTTAGAACCAATCTGACTGTGACCTGACATCACCTCCATTCAAACAGGCTGAAGAAAACTTAATGGCGGATTGATCAGACTGAGCACTGATGATTTACTTAATGGAGCAGCAGCCAGAGCATAGAAATTAAGGATGGGGCGCGTCTTAAACTGTGGGTCAGAAACATTGATCTACGCTGATTGTGAAGTGGGCCGTGGCGAGGAACCACATCAGGCGTGAAGCCGTGTCTCTCGGCCTCAAACTCAGCAGCACTGTTCAGGACAAGCCGCTGTTCTGTGAGCAGGCTGCTGCTGCGTTCCTAATTTTATCCAAGATAACACGAAGTGGCAGCCTCATGATATAGCAATTAATCTGACAGCCTGAATACATTATTTTGAAGTGCTTTTCTTGTAGCCCAGTCTGTTGCTAAAGGTTCAATGGCAGGCAGTTTACTTAAAAAATATTTAGAATATACAGTCTTTAGAAGTGCAATATTTTGAGATAAAAGATAAGATTTTATTGGGCCGACACTGGGGATCAATAAAATCTTGTCTTAAAAAAAACTTGTTACACTCAATCATCTTCAATGCTTACTCCAATTAAGGGTCATGGGGGTGGGGGTGGGGGGGGGATGGTGGTGCTGGAGCCTGTCCCAGCAGTTATAGGGCATGAGGCGGGTTCACCCTGGACAGGACGCCAGTCTGTCACAGGGTCACATACAGACAAACAACACACTCACACCTATGGACAATTTAAAGTTTCCAATCCATGTAACCTGCATGCCCTTGGATGTGGGAGGAAGCTGGAGCTTCCACAGGGAACCAATACAAACATGGGGAGAACACGCAAGCTCCACACAGAAAGACCACAGGTGGGTGTCCTGCATTAGCAAGCAGCATTAGCAAGCAGCAGAGCGAGTCAGCGAGTGGACACCTGTAATGTTTGTTGCAGCCTCTTTCAGAGTCCGCGGCCCATTGGAGGTCCCAGCCAGGACCGTGCTTCAAGAGGTGGGCATCATTTTTCGGAGTCCAGCATGTCCTGTGAGACTTCAACACGAAGGTGCTTTTGCTCCGCCGTCAGCTTCTGCACGAATTTCACCGCCACTCTTTTCATGGCCAAATCTTCTGTCACAGTGGAATGTGCCGAAAAAGTGCTGAGGTCCACCTCTTCCGCAATTTCTCGGATAGTCACACGACGGTCCCGCATCACCACAGCGTTCACTTTGGAAATGATCTGGTCATTTCAGCATGTTGATGGCCGACCGGAGTGTGGCTCGCTCTCCACCGTTGTGCGGAAGTCTTTAAACCGGTTGTACCGCTCCTTAATCTGTGTGATGCCCATAGGATCGTCACCGAAAGCTGTCTGAATCTTTCGATTGGTTTCCAGCTGGCTGTCGCCCAGTTTCTGGCAAAATTTGATGCGGCGCTGCTCCAGTTGTTCCGCCATTTTCCTTGCAATGAAAATCCGCAGAGAACACAACACGTCCTCACACAAAGGCTGCTTACCAGCAACTGACGCAATTGACAGGTGTGAAAAAGTTCACGCATGTGCACCAAGGTTCAAGGTTGGTTCATGCAAGCACACGTGATTCAAATCCATCAGGTTTTTGCAAAAAATAAAAAGGTCCAATACTTTTCTAACAGACCTCGTATATTTACTGGGAAAATGGTGACACGGTGTTATAGTGTACAACATACTCACCCAGGGTATAACTCACTCACAATACCCTGGGTGTTCTGTGCAAAATTCTGTCTGAAGGGTTGGTTGGTCGATGTATGATCCACAGCCAGTATTTCATTATGTGGAACATCCATTTTAATAAAATGTCTGATTTCATCACATACAAATAAATAAATAAATAAATAAATAAATGACGAGAACTTACAGATTAGTGTCCATTTTTATCCTTCATTGTCATTGAATGTGTTTTTTGCCATGGACATCGGACAGAAAAGTGATGTTGTTTTGTCCTGTCCTGGACTGTACAGAGAATCCAGAAAGTATCCACTGCACTCATTTTTTTCTTATTTTACAGCCTTATTCCAAAATGGATTAAATTAATTTATTTTCTCAAAATTCTACACAAAATACCCCATAATAACAATGTGAAAAACCTTTTGAGACTTTTGCAAATTTATATGAAATTAAAATAATAATAATTAAAAAAACCCCTCAGAAATCACATGTACATAAGTATTCATAGCTTTTGTCATGAAGCTCAAAATTGAGCTCAGGTGTCTCCTGTTTCCACTGATCATCCTTGAGATGTTTCTACAGCTTAATTAGAGTCTATCTGGGGTAAATTCAGTTGATTGAACATGATTTGAAAAGACACACACCTGTCTACATATAAGGTCCCACAGTTGACATGATTGGGTTATGTGAAACCTGGCTCAGACTGCCTGAAATTTTGGCTTCAGGTTTGGAGAATGTTCAGTCAGTGGATAGTCTTGCGGATGGCTTGAATTCAGCACTCAAGGCTACACTGGATAAGGTTGCGCCTCCTCTTTTAAGGCCACGCCTTATCAGGGTGCAGTCGCCTTGGTTCAATGGTTACTTGCCTGACCTTAGGCAGAAGGCTCGAGGTTTGGAACGGAAATGGCGTAGTTCTAAATTAGAGGTGTTCCACCTTGCATGGCGTGATGCTGTCTTAGATTATAAGCATGCACTACTGGCTACAAAGCGTGCCTATTATTCTGATTTGATCAATAAAAACAAGCATAATTCAAAGTTTTTGTTTGAAACTGTAGCATTTCTCATTCATGGACAGCCACCTGTTATTCACTCTCTCTTTTCAGCACAGGACTTCTTGGACTATTTCGAGAAGAAAATTGATGATATTATGTTGAGCATATCTCAGCAGGCTTTGGTCCAGCCACCGCATACTGCTATGGAGGTGGATGCGCCCACTGAGGTGTTACCTAGATTTACAGATTTTGATGGTATTGCGCTAGGCGCACTGACGAAGCTCATGACGTCTACTAAAAACACAACCTGTTTATTTAATCCTATACCAACAAAACTGTTTAAGGACCTGTGGCCCAATCTTGGACCGACTGTGCTGGAAATTATAAATCTCTCATTAACTTCTGGATCTGTTCCTGAATGTTTCAAGTCTGCAGTGATTAAACCATTACTTAAGAAATCCAATCTCGACCCTAGTGTATTGAAAAATTATAGACCGAAATCAAATCTATCATTTTGTTCTAAAATCCTGGAAAAAGTGGTTTCGCGACAGCTCGTGGACTACCTCACTGAGAATAATCTTTTTAGCCACTGCAGTCTGCTTTTAGAAAATATCACTCCACAGAGACAGCACTTACTAAAGTAGTGAATGACCTTTTGCGAGCAATGGACTCAGATACCGCTATAGTCTTGGTGCTGTTGGATCTTAGTGCTGCGTTTGATACTGTGGATCATCATATTTTACTCAATAGGCTGGAGAATCACTTTGGGATTACTGGAACTGCTCTTGCATGGTTGACGTCATACCTGTCCAGTCGTTCTTACTGTGTATTGTGTAATGGCACCTCCTCTGATCGTAGGGACATGAAGTTTGGGGTTCCGCCAGGATCCGTTTTAGGCCCCCTGCTTTTTTCCCTTTATGTAGCACCCCTTGGGAATATACTGTGGCACTTTGGGATTCCCTTTCATTGCTATGCTGATGACACTCAATTGTACATGCCAATAACTGCTGGTAATCTCATTCACATAAAATCTTTGGAAGATTGCGTTGTATCAGTAAGAAGTTGGATGTCTAGTAACTTCCTACTTTTAAATTCTGATAAGAGTGAAGTTATGGTTCTTGGTCCAGCGAGGTATGGGCATCAATTTGATCAGCTAGCACTTAGTTTAGGTTCGTGTGTTATACATCATACGGATAAAGTGAGGAACCTTGGAGTAATTTTTGATCCTACGTTGTCCTTTGATCTCCACATTAGAGACATTATGAGGACTGCTTTCTTCCATTTGCTAAATATAGCGAAGATTCGTCCCATCCTGTCTATGGGTGATGCTGAGATTTTGATTCATGCAGTTGTCTCTTCTAGATTGGACTATTGTAATGCTCTATTTTCTGGCTTACTGCAGTCCAGGATTAGGGGATTTCAACTGATTCAAAATGCTGCTGCCAGACTTTTGACACAAAGCAGAAAGTTTGACCACATTACGCCCGTTTTGGCGTCCCTGCACTGGCTACCAGTTGCTGCAAGATCAGATTTTAAAGTACTGTTATTAGTTTATAAAATTGTTCATGGACTTGCACCTCCCTATCTGGCTGACCTGGTAAGCCCCTATGTACCGGCTCGGGCCCTGCGTTCTCAGGGTGCAAGGACTTCTGTGTGTTCCCAGGGTGAATAAAAAGTCTGCCAGTCACAGAGCTTTCTCCTACCGTGCTCCAGCTCTGTGGAACAATCTCCCAGCACACATTCGGCAGTCTGATACTGTGGAGAGTTTTAAGTCACATTTAAAGATTCATTTGTTTTCCCTGTTTTATCATTAGTGTTGTGATGTGTTTTTATTCTTGTATTCTTTTATGGTCATCTTTTTATTGTGTTTTAAATTTTTAATTGTTTTTTTCTTGTTGTTGTTTTATGTTGTGTGAAGCGCCTTGAGACGAGTTTGTCGTGAATTGGCACTATATAAATTAATAAATTTGAATTTTGAATTTAGTTGACAGTGCATGTCAGAGCACAAACCAAGCACATAGTCAAAGGAATTGTCTGTAGACCTCTGAGACAGGATTGTCTGGAGGCACAAATCTGGTGAAGGGTACAGAAACATTTCTGCTGCTTTGAACGTTCCAATGAACAAAGTGGTCTTCCGAGAGCTGGCCACCCATCTAAACTGAGCAATCGGAGATTGTCATGTCCCGGCCGTTTCCAGGCTTCAGCCCGTATGGCCCTTCTTCATTTAGTTCTGTTCCTTTGGCATCAGCCTCGTTTTGTTAATTACCTTTTTCTTCATGTGGGGTTTTTTTCCATGTTCTGATTTTTGCTTTGTCACTTTCTTCCTTTGTTACTTTTCACCTCAGTTATGTTTTAGTCTTGTTTTGTTATTGCCTCTTTCTTCACGTTTATTCAATGTTCTCATATTGCTTTGTCACTTTCTTTCTTTGTTACTTTACAGCTATGTTTTAGTTCCATTCTAGTTTATCCACAGTCTGTTTTTATGTTTCAGCATTTAGTGTTTGTTTGCTTATGTTACTGTTCTCTCTTTTGTTAAGTATTTGGGTATTTCTGGTTTTGGTTTTCAGTTTTGTTTTCTTGTAGTTCTTCTGTCTGTTCTAAGTAGGTTTATTGTATTATTTCCCATGATTCACTTATCACGTTCCTGTATGCTTTTCAGTTTTGTTCAAGTTAGGGTGGTGTTCATTGTACTATCTCTTATTGTCATGTTTGTATCTGATCACCTTTCTCTTGCTCCTGCTTGTCAGTCTCTCATTGTTTCCACAGTCTTTTCCGGATCACTGCACTCTCTGTTCCGCACCTGCACTTTGTCCTCTCAGTCAGCCACGCCCCTTCATCTGTCATTCTCTTGCCCATTTGTCACCGCCCTTCTGCATCATTGGCCTCTTAGCTGTCACCTGACCACGCCCCCCTTTCCAGGCCTTTCCTCCTCCACGTGCACCTCATTTCCTGATTAACACCTGTCCCTATTTAACCTGCGTCTGTTCACTTCTTCCCCGCTCGTTCGTTGACTCCCTCACGTACCAGCCTCTTGTTTCGTTCCTGTTTTGCCAAGCCTTGTTTTTGAACTCTGATTTGTGTTCTGGATCCTGTTTTTTGCCTCTGCTCTGACATACCTGTTTGCTCCTGTTTTGACCTTGCTTGTTCTTTGGACCACGTCTTTAGCTTAATCCTTGTCAAGTATTTTTGCTCCGTGGACTGCCTTGCTGTTAACGATCCCAAGCCTGAATAAACCACCCTTTAAGTATATTTCCTTTTGTCGAGCCTGCATTTGTGTCCTGCCCTCGTCCAGTCCTGACAGAGATGAAGGGCCTGAGTCAGGGAGGTAACCAAGAACCCGATGGTCACTCTGTCAGAGCTCCAGCATTCCTCTGTGGAGAGAGGAGAGCCTTCCAGAAGGACAACCATCTCTGCGGCAATCCACCAATCACGCCTGTATGGGAGAGTGGCCAGATGGAAGCCATGTGCCTTAGTAAAAGGCACATGGCAGCCCACCTGGTGTTTGCCAAAAGGTACCTGAAGGACTCTCAGACCATGAGAAACAAAATTCTCTGGTCTGATGAGACAAAGATTGAACTCTATGGCATCATGTTTGGAGGAAAGCAAGCACCATCCCTACAGTGAAGCATGGCAGTGGCAGCATCATGCTGTGGGGATGTTTTTCAGCAGCAGGAACTGGGAGACTAGTCAGGATTGAGGGAAAAATGAATGCAGCAATATAGCAATATACAGAGACATCCTGGATGAAAACCTGCTCTAGAGTGCTCTTGACCTCAGACTGGGGTGGCGGTTCATCTTTCAGCAGGACAATGACCCTAAGCACACAGCCAAGATAACAAAGGAGTGGCTTCAAGACAACTCTGTGAATGTCCTTGAGTGGCCCAGCCAGAACCCAGACCTGAATCCGATTGAATATCTCTGGAGAAATCTGAAAATGGTTGTGCACCGATGCTCCCCGTCCAACCTGACAGAGCTTGAGAGGTGCTGCAAAGAAGAATGGGCCAAACTGCCCAGAGATAGGTGCACCAAGCTTGTGGCATCATATTCAAGAATATTTATTTTTAATTAAAAAAACAACAACAAAAAAAAATTTTCATGGTGGCATTATGGGGTGTATTGAGTACAGTTTTGAGGGAAAAAATGAATTTACTCTATTTTGAAATAAACCTGTAACATAACAACATGTGGAAAAAATGAAATGAATACTGTGGTGGGGAGGTGATGGTCTAGTGGTTAAACATTGGGATCACTATAAAGTGCTTAGAGCTTCTGATTCAGAAGGAAAAGGGCAGCATAAAGGCAGTTCATTTACCATTCACAGTAAAGCAACTCCCCTATGGCTTTAATTTTTTTTTTCACCTGGAGCTGTGAGGCGTGGCACAAACAGGGTGGACCCAAATGCAAGCTCACACAACTGATAGAGTTAAAAAAAAAAGGTTTAATCAGTACAACAGAGGTTTTACATAGGTGGTCAAGCAGCAAGGCAAAGGTAGCAAAAGGACGAGAGGCTGATATCTAGATCATAAAACAGGCACAGGTTAAAAACACAGTGTAAGGACTGTCAGAGGCAAGGTAAAACGAGATAAAAAATGAGGCCAAGTCAAAATATTGGCAGACAAAATGGAGCAAGGAACAAGGCTGGAATGTGTACAACAACAGCAAACTGGCAGGGGAGTGTGGCTGGGAGGTGTTTAAATAAGGCAGGTGTTAACTAGGTGCATGTGAGGAATCATCTAGAAAGGGGTGTGGCTAGTGGACAAAGATTATACATGGGGAAAGATAGTGAGGAAGGGAGTGCACAAAGTGTAGTGATGTAAGATACAAAGATGCGTGAACAGGTGCCAAGAGTGTGAGCGATTGACAACACAAAGCAGACAGAATCAAAGTGCGAGAAAAAGACACAAGGCAGGTGCAGTAAAGTGAAGTGAGAACATAATCAGATATAAGTGAGGGACTAAGACATAATGGCAGGTGCAGGGCATGGAGTGAACATAATCAGATTGGCTTGAGGGAAATAGGGAACTATGAACAGAACTAAAACAGAGACCGAGGACAGAACAAAATATTACCATGAAGCGGATCAGGACAGAGCATGAACATGAGAATAAATCAGAAAATAATAATAAGAAAATTAACACAACAAAATTATACTGGAACTGACTCATGACTGAAGTATAAAAATAAACACATAATGAAAATAAAATAACTAATAAAACAAAGCAGGAGCAGATGGTGATGAAAAGAAAGAGGGAAAAACAGAACCCCGCTCATGGCAAGTGGTGACAGGGGCCACAGACACAGACCTGCACTTTGATTTGGCAGATGTTTTACACCAGATTCCCTTTCTGACACATCACTATATCACATGGACAATGGTAAGGGTTGGGTTTTAACCGGGAACCTTCAAAACATTTGTGTGTGTTTGTGTGTATGTGTGTGTGTTGTCACCATGTGTGAGTGCGTATTTACACTTGTGTCTGTGTGTGTGTGTGTGTGTGTGTGTGTGTGTGAATGTACGAGGTCTATTAGAAAAGTATCGGACCTTATTATTTTTTTCAAAAACCATATGGATTTGAATCACGTATGATTGCGTCACACAAGCTTGAACCCTCGTGCGCATGCGTAAGTTTTTCCACGCCTGTCGGTTGCGTCATTTGCCTGTGAGCAGGCTTTGAGTGAGGAGTGGTCCACCCTCTCGGCGGATTTTCATTGTCAGGAAATGGCGTTTTGGTCTCACAGGATGGCTTTGAGATGGCGTTCAGACAGCTGTCGGTGGTTTTTCCATCGAGTGATTATCTGAGAAATTGTGGATGTGCCTGGACATGCCAGAACATGCCCCGTGAGGCTTCATCACGGCGTTGCTTTGCACCATGCGGCACCTCCGCGATGCGCGGAATTCCTCCGCACGTCTGTCTCAATGTGCCGAAAAAGTGCTGATGTCCACGTCTTTTCACAATTCCTGTGCTAGTCAGACGACGTCCTGGATAAAACACAGCGTCCAGTTTGGAAATGAACGGCACATTCCACTGTTACAGGAGTTTTTGTCATGGAAAGAGGAGCGGAGGCTTCGCACATCGCGGCGGTGCCGCATGGCGCACAGCAACGCCATGATGAAGCCTCACGGGACATGTTCTGGCATGTCCAGGCACATCCACAATTTCTCAGATAATCACTCGATGGAAAAACCACCGACAGCTGTCTGAACGCCATCTCAAAGCCGTCCTGTGAGACCAAAATGGAGGTGGTTTTGTCTCGCTCCAGTAGCGAATCCATCGTGACGCGCGAAGCCTCTGCTCGGCTTTCCATGACAAAATCTCTTGTTAAAAGTGAAATCTGCCGGAAAATGGTTGATGTCCAGCTCTTGTGATAACCAGAGAAAGTGCACACGACGGTCCCGGCTCCACAGAGCCATCCGTTTAGAAATGATCCGGTGGTTTGTGGCTCTCGATGGCGGCGTCACGACGGCAAGAGAGACAAAGAACACCTCCGTTTCTGAGTGCCAGAAGGACAAGCTGGGACATGTCCAGCTCTCCACTATTTCTCTGATACTCACTCGACTGGTAAGCACTGAAAGGCATGTCCCAGCTTGTCCTTCTGGCACTCCGAAATGGAGGTGTTCTTTGTTTCTCTTGCCGTTGTGACGCGCGAAGCGTCCGCTCCTTTCCATGACAAAAACTCCTGGTTAAAAGTGGAATGTGCCGTTCATTTCCAAACTGGACGCTGTTTTTTTATCCGGGACGTCGTCTGGACTAGCACAGGAATTGTGAAAAGACGTGGACATCTGCACTTTTTTGGCACATTGAGACAGACGTGCGGAGGAATTCCGCACGCGCAAAGCAACGCCGTGATGAAGCGTCACAGAACATGTTCTGGCATGTCCAGGCTCGTCCACAATTTCTTGGATAATCACTCGACTGAAAAACCACCGACAGCTGTCTGAACGCCATCTCAAAGCCATCCTGTGAGACCAAAACGGAGGTGGTTTTGTGTTGGTCCAGCAGTGAATCCATCATGACGCGCAAAGCCTCCGCTCGGCTTTCCATGACAAAATCTCTTGTTAAAAGTGAAATCTGCAGGAAAATAGTTGATGTCCAGCTCTTGTGATAACCAGAGAAATTGCACACGATGGTTACGGATCCACAGAGCGATCCATTTAGAAATGAAATGGTCGCTCAGCCTGTCGATGGCAGCTGGAGCACGCCATGCCCCACAGCTGCTGTGGGCCATCCTTAAAGGGACAGTAACATCCCTTAATGTCTTTGAAGCCCATAAAATTTTCACCAAAAACCACCTGAATTTCTCGAACGGTGTCCACATGGATGTGCCTCACAGTTTCTAAAAAAAATTTGATCAAGCAAAGCGGCAGTCTCTCAGCCATTTCCCTGACAATGAAAATCCGCCGAGTGGGCTGGACCACTCCTCACTCAAAGCCTGCTCACAGGCGAATGATGCAACCGACAGGCGTGAAAAAAATCATGCATGCGCATGAAGGTTCAAGGTTGGCTCACGCAAGCACACGTGATTCAAATCCATATATATATATATATATATATATATATATATATATATATATTTAAATAAGGTTGGATAC
Organism: Thalassophryne amazonica; assembly: GCF_902500255.1. NCBI lineage: Eukaryota > Metazoa > Chordata > Actinopteri > Batrachoidiformes > Batrachoididae > Thalassophryne > Thalassophryne amazonica. The sequence goes on along the minus strand of NC_047120.1, from coordinate 6,189,127 downwards.
TTTTCTAATAGACCTCGTATATATATTTCTTTATTTCTTCCGCAGCTTACAAGTTATCATGATACAACTTTTAACTTTGTGTTATGTCTTCAAAATCGGTCTTTTGCGCGCTCTCCACCTGTGTTGCTGCACAGCTCCTGCTCTTAGCTGCTCCACTGGAGTTATTATCTTCCATGGCTTTAAACACACATCCACTTTCACGCAGTCACCCAAATTTTAATTTTGTGTTCGTCCAATATTGACTGAAATATCACTCTTTTGTGAGCTGGCGTTCTGCCTAAATGCTCGTTTGAAGCGTGATGATGAGTCACTGCCTCAGTGCACACACACAGCGGAGCTCATGTGATCCATTAATTCCATAAGTGATTAGAGGTGTTTTCAGCATTCAAGGTTTGACAGAAAATGATTAATCCACTACAAAATAATTATTTTATATAGAGTCCAGCGCACAGAGCAGGTGGAATTGTGTGCGCAAGAGAGCCGCTCCAAAAATAGCCTCTCAGGTCTTGCCTCAGTGCGCACACACAGCGGAGGTCATGTGATCCATTAACAAGATATTAAATCAACATACTTTTACATACAACAGACATCAACATACAGACATACTTTTACAGCTAGGAACTGTTTTATCAAGCTATAAAAAACATTAAAAATAATTACCTTAAGCTGTTCAAAATACATCCCACATGGAGCAGGAAAAAAGCATCCAGATGAAACAGTCCTCTGATTGTAGAAGAGATTAGAGATGTTTTCAGCATCCAAAGTTTGGCAGAAAATGATTACAGTAATCCACTACAAAATAATTATGTATGTGTTGTTAGTGTGTATTTATATTTGTGTGTGTGTCATCGTGTGTGTGTCTGTGTATGTGTGATGTCATTGTGTATTTACATTTGTGTGTTTGTTGTCAGCGTGTATTTACATTTGTGTGTGTGTCAGTGTGTGTATTTACATTTTTGTGTATGTGTTGTTGGTATGTGTGTGTATTTACATTTGTTTGTGTGTCTGTGTGTGTTGTCAGTGGGTGTATTTACATTTTTGTGTATGTGTTGTTGGTATGTGTGTGTATTTACATTTGTTTGTGTGTCTGTGTGTGTTGTCAGTGTGTGTATTTACATTTTTGTGTATGTGTTGTTGGCATGTGTTTGTGTGTCTGTGTGTGTATTTACATTTTTGTGTATGTGTTGTTGGCATGTGTGTGTATTTACATTTGTTTGTGTGTCTGTGTGTGTTGTCAGTGTGTGTATTTACATTTTTGTGTATGTGTTGTTGGCATGTGTTTGTGTGTCAGTGTGTGTATTTACATTTTTGTGTATGTGTTGTTGGCATGTGTGTGTATTTACATTTGTTTGTGTGTCTGTGTGTCTTGTCAGTGGGTGTATTTACATTTTTGTGTATGTGTTGTTGGCATGTGTGTGTATTTACATTTGTTTGTGTGTCTGTGTGTTGTCAGTGTGATGACCCAAGGGTAAAGTTTATTTCCATTAGATGTTTTATTGTGCTTTTATTTTTGTACTTCCTTTCAACCCGGAAGTGTATCGAAAAGGATAGTGTTGGAAGGTAACTTGACACAAGGTAAAAAACGAGGGTGAGCAAACGCAAGGAGAAACGTGATGGAGCTCAAACGGGGAGAGAAAGTTTAGTTTCAGTCGAAAGTGGCTACAAGGTACGGTAAATTTATCGAGGAATATGTTGTAAATAAGCATGTTATGTCTTTAGTAAAGAGTAGAATATTAAGTTAAAACCCATAAGTAGTCTGTGTTCTAATGTATTGTTTTATTTCTTTGCCCCTTTTTCATAGCTCTTACGTTGGTTTGAGAACGGCAAAAAATCAATAAAACCCTTAAACCATCAGTCCGGGCTAACTGATTTCGACTGGAAGCTACAGTAAGAGCTTGTAGCCACTCGCCGCCTCGTGGTCTCGAGGTTCAACGTGGTGTACCCAAGACGGACAGCAGGTGGCAGCAGTTGGTCGGAAAATTGAAAGGACAACGGAACGAACATCTGAATTAAACATGGAGAACTCACAGGACATTAACGGGCAGACCCCGTGTCTACAAAAGGGAACTGAGAATTTTAAAGTTTCTCTTCAAAATGAAAGTGAGAACACAGTGGAAGTCATGCAAGCAACAATTAAGTGGCAAGAAAATCTGGTGGCTCATTCAGAGAGTAGAGGCCAGGACATGCCTGATGTGCCACGCCGCTCTGAAAGAATAAAAACACCAACTGAAAGGATGCTTGCTTATCAAAAGGAAGAATTAAATAAAAAGGAAAAAAGACTTTTGTACTTATATGAACAGTGGAAAATGGAAGCACGTACAGCAAGGAAAAAATTAAAATCAGACCTAAGTGAAATAATTCTGTCATCACTCGCAGACATATTAGAAAAGGGTAAAGATGACATCATGAAACTGTACTCTGAAATAAGGAGCCACGTGGCACCACCAGCAGATTTACGGAGAAAAATTGACGCTTGTGAAGCAGTAACTCGTGACATTATGAAAATCATCTTTGAAAGATTATCTGGTGTTGATGGAGATTTTGATGGAGAAGATGTAAGAAGTAATCTACGTGAGCTTCTAGATCGTGACTATGCGCTCTCCATATATGGTTCTACTGCTGCAAATTCAAATAGCACCCACCATTCCTCATCTTCTCACCTTGCATCGAAACAGGCTGAGGCAGCCCCAGAGCTGGCAGTGAAGGAGGTCGAGTACAAGATCGCTCAAGAGGAAAGAAAGCAGAAGGAAAGGATTAAGGCTTTGGAAGAACAACACAAGAAAGAAATGGAAATTCAAAGATCTGAGTTGGAGCGTCTGCAGGCTGAGAAAGAGGTGGAAGCAGCCCGAGTCAGGCTTGAAGCTTACGACAGACAAATAATACAGGTGGGAGACGTCCAATCAGTCAGAAGTGAGCAAGTCATCCCCAACAGCGCATCTCAGCTGCCATCTAACACACCTACATCATCAGTAACCCCTAGTGTCGCTCAGCTTGCAAAGGCAGTTCAAGACAGCATAATGATGAACAGACTTCCTACACCAGAGCCGACGGTGTTCAATGGAGAGCCAATCCTCTTTATTGAATGGAAATCCTCCTTCATGTCACTGATTGATCAAAAGGGCATCTCAGCTGCAGACAAACTCTATTACCTTAAAAGGTATGTGAGCGGTCCAGCTCGTAAATGCCTTGAAGGAACCTTCTTCAGAAATGATGAGGAAGCCTACCGAGATGCCTGGGAAAAGCTTAACCAGCGGTATGGCCAAACATTCGTTATTCAAAGAGCATTCAGAGAGAGGCTATCAGGTTGGCCAAAAATACAGTCTAAAGACGCTGAAGAGCTAAGACGCTTTTCAGATTTCACAAATGCGTGCATGCTTGCTATACCCCATGTAAAGGGCCTGGAAATATTAAACGACTGTGAAGAAAACCAAAGGCTCACACAGAAACTGCCAGACTGGTTAGCTGCCAGGTGGAATCGCCATGTTACAAAGGCCCTGATGGAAGGTAAAGAGTTTCCCCGCTTCAATGATTTTGCTGCATTTCTTTCAGAAGAAGCGGAAGTTGCCTGTAACCCAGTCACCTCTATTCATGCACTCCGTTCTCTGGAGACAACAGGCGACAAAGGTAATCCAAAAGACAATAAAAGAAACAAGGCCAGTGTATTCAATACAAAAACGACTGTACAAAGAGATGAACAATGTACTCATAAAACATGCACGGGATCTCCATGCATGTTGTGCCAAGACACACATCAACTCCACAAGTGCCCAAACCTCATGAAAATGCCTCTGAAAAATCGAAGGTCATTTGTCAAGGACAATAAATTGTGCTATGGCTGTTTGAAACCAGGTCACGGTGTGAAGGACTGTAAATACCGCCTTACTTGTGACATATGTGCAAAAAGGCATCCAAGCTGCCTTCATGATGTAAATTACAGTAGTGATCTGAAAAGAGAAAGGCATATGAATATTGAAAGTGCAGCACAAATTGACACACCAGAGACAACAACCGCCATGTCACTTAACATCGCCAGAGAAGGACAATCTGTCAACACCTCAATGATAGTTCCAGTGTGGGTGTCATCAACTGCAAATCCTTGCAAGGAAAAGCTTGTCTATGCACTACTGGACACACAAAGTGACACCGCCTTCATTGATCAGGATGTGAGCCATGAACTGCAAACCAATGTTTATCCAGTGAAATTAAAATTAACTACCATGATGGGAAAGAATACAGTTGTAAGCAGTGGAAAGGTGTGTGGTCTCCGTGTCAGGGGCTACAGCTCTGCAACAGTTATCCAGCTCCCTCCTGCATACACGAAGGACTGTATTCCGGCAAACCGCAATCACATACCAACTCGTGAAACAGCCAAACGCTGGAGTCATTTATCAACAATTATCGATGAAGTCCCACCACTCCTCAGTTGTGAAGTAGCTCTCTTGATTGGTTATAACTGTCCCTGAGCCTTAGCACCAAGACAAGTGATACTAGGCCAAAATGATGAGCCTTATGCTGTGCAGACAGACTTAGGATGGAGTATAGTTGGCAGCTCAGAACCTTGTCTTGAGACTGATATGACAAGCAGCCTCTGTCACCGTGTCACTGTAAAAGAGATCCCTTCAGTAACTCCCATGGATGCAATTCGTGCATTGGAAAGTGACTTCAAAGAGGTCAGCAAAAATGACCGAACAGTGTCACAAGAGGATCTCATCTTCCTCGACAAACTCAAAAAGGGCATAAGGAAGACTGAACAAGGTCATTACAAAATGCCACTCCCCTTTAAGGAAAGACCACAGATGCCTGATAACAGACAGCTCGCAGAGGTCCGACTTAACCAACTCAAGAGGAAATTTGCCCGAGACGAGACATACAAGGAAGATTATGTCAAGTACATGAATGACATCATTCAAAGAGGTGATGCTGAGGAAGCTCAAGATGATGCATTTCCTGGTGAAACGTGGTATATACCACATCGTGGCATTTATCACCCAAAGAAACCTGATAAGCTGCGTGTGGTTTTTGACTGTTCAGCCAAGCATAAAGGAACCAGTCTCAATGAGCAACTCCTGACTGGACCAGACATGATCAACAATATGACAGGTGTTCTTCTACGCTTCCGGCAGCATCAAATAGCTCTAATGTGCGACATAGAGAAAATGTTTCACCAGTTTCAAGTCCAAGAGAATGATCGCAACTACCTCTGCTTCTTGTGGTGGAAAAATGGAGATACAAGCACACAGCCACAAGCGTACAGGATGACAGTACATCTGTTTGGCGCCGTCTCCTCCCCAGGGTGTGCAAATTATGGGCTAAAACACCTAGCCAATGAGAACAGTCTTGCGTTCCCACTAGGTTCTCAGTTCATAGCCAGAGACTTTTATGTGGATGATGGAGTAACAAGTGCAAAGACCGTAGAAGATGGTATACGGCTGGCACAAGAGGCTCGTGAAATTTGTGCAAAGGGTGGTCTGCGGCTACACAAGTTTGTATCGAACAGCGATGCACTTCTAAACAGCATACCAGCATCAGAACATGCAAAGGACATCAAAACAAAGGACCTTGCTTTCTCTGAAACAACAGAGAGAGCACTGGGTATTCACTGGAGCATAGAAAGAGACTGCTTCACATTCAACTTTGTGCCAAGAGAACAACCTCCTACACGGCGTGGGATGTTGTCAACTGTAGCATCTATATACGATCCTTTGGGATTTGTCGCCCCCTACCTTCTCAATGGCAAAAAAATCCTGCAGGAGATGTGTCGTCAAGGTACTGGATGGGATGACCCACTGCCTGAACATCTAAGGCCACGGTGGGAGTGTTGGAGAAAAGATCTCATCAAACTAGAGAAATTGCAGATAGCTAGATGTTATGTGCCTGATGGCTTTGGAGAAGTGGTGAAAAGGGAACTGCATCATTTCTCAGATGCAAGCACCACTGGATACGGACAATGTTCATATCTAAGACTGATAAACAGTGACAGAGATGTTCACTGTGCTTTTGTCATGGGAAAGGCTCGTGTCTCTCCCACAAAGGTCACCACCATCCCAAGGTTGGAACTCACTGCAGCAGCAGTCTCAGTCACAGTGAGTAGCCTGCTCAGAGAAGAACTACTGTATGACAATGTGGAAGAGTTCTTTTGGACAGATTCAAAGGTCATCCTAGGATACATAAATAACGAAGCAAGACGCTTCCACACCTTTGTCGCGAATAGAGTACAGAAGATTCGCAATAGTACAATCCCACAACAGTGGTTTTATGTTCCCACCTGTGAAAACTCTGCAGACAAGGCATCCAGGGGAACAACAATGGATGAACTACTGTCATCTGACTGGTTCACAGGTCCTAAATTCCTGTGGGAAAGGGAAATACACCACCCCACAAAGGAGAGTATTGAACTTCCAATCGGAGATCCAGAAGTGAGGAAGGTGCAAATATTACACACACAAACAACCGAACATGTGAGTCTTGCTGATCGACTGGTAAAGTTTTCATCCTGGTCTCATGCCATCAGTGCTGTAGCACGTCTCAGACGCCGTCTGCTGAAGGATAAATCAAAGGCACACTCTACTGTAAGTGAACGACAAAAGGCAGAGCTTGTAATCATCAAAGCTCTCCAAAGACAAGCATATCGGGAAGAAATAAAGTTACTAAGCAAAGGTAGACCATTACCGAGTAACAACAAACTGCACCCTCTTGACATGTTTTTGGACAGAGATGCTGTGCTCAAGGTGGGAGGACGACTGCACCACTCATCCCTTTCAAGCTTTTTCAAACACCCAACTGTCATTCCTCGAGAACATCATGTCACAAAACTGATAATTGCACATTGCCATGAAAGGGTTAATCATCAAGGCAAAGGTATGACAATGAATGAAATACGATCCAATGGCTACTGGATTCCCAGACTGGGTCAAGCAGTTGCATCCTATGTTCGCCAGTGTGTGTTTTGTCGTAGACTTAGGAGACCTGTGGAATGTCAGAAAATGAGTAATCTCCCAGTGGAAAGAATGGAACCCTCTCCACCCTTTACCTACTGCGGCATGGATGTTTTTGGTCCATTTCTGATAAAACAAGGATGGAAAGAACACAAAAGATATGGTCTCCTCTTCACATGTTTCTATTCTCGTGCCATTCATGTTGAGATGTTGGATGATCTTACAACTGATGCATTTATCAATGGACTGCGATGCTTTATCGCATTACGGGGCTCGGTCAAGCAGATTAAATGTGACCACGGTACCAATTTTGTAGGCGCCAAAAATGAATTGAATGCAGCTCTACAGGAAGTTGATGCTGAGAGACTAGTAACTTTCCTCACAGAAAAGCAATGCGATTTTGTCTTCAATGCACCTCATGCAAGCCATGCTGGTGGAGTGTGGGAGCGACAGATAAGGACTGTGAGAAATATTCTGAACTATACACTCAGCCTCTCGCCTAGTCGACTCAATGACACTTCCTTAAGGACCTTTTGTACGAGGCAGCAGCGATCGTAAACAGCCGCCCACTCACAACAGACAACCTCAACGATCCGAACAGTTTGGAACCACTGACTCCTAATCACCTCATCACCATGAAGGCTACCACCGCTTTACCCCCCCCAGGAAGGTTTGTTCGGGAGGACCTGTATGGACAAAAGAGATGGCGCCAAGTGCAGTATCTGGCAGAGCAGTTCTGGAGCCGTTGGAGGAAGGAGTACCTCCACAACATCATGGTCAGACAACGATGGCACAAGCCTAAGAGAAACATTCAAGTAGGTGATATAATAATGGACATGGACGAAACACAACCACGATCTATGTGGAGGCTCGGAAGAGTCTCAGAAACTGTAACAGACAAAGATGGGCTCGTAAGACGGGTGAAGGTATTGCTTGGAGATAAAAATCTGAGCAAAAGAGGTGAACGCGTGAGTAAGGTATCTGTGGTAGAACGCCCAGTTCACAAGTTGATTCTGCTATTAGAAGCTTGTTAGAGATAAAGTTCAATATAAAATGCAGGAAGGTTTATAAGTTCATAATTTTCTGTAAAATGGTCATTTCATGTAAGGAAATAATTTGTGTGTTAAGTTAAAGTGTGTTAAAACACCAAATTATTTGGTGGGAGTGTGATGACCCAAGGGTAAAGTTTATTTCCATTAGATGTTTTATTGTGCTTTTATTTTTGTACTTCCTTTCAACCCGGAAGTGTATCGAAAAGGATAGTGTTGGAAGGTAACTTGACACAAGGTAAAAAACGAGGAGGGTGAGCAAACGCAAGGAGAAACGTGATGGAGCTCAAACGGGGAGAGAAAGTTTAGTTTCAGTCGAAAGTGGCTACAAGGTACGGTAAATTTATCGAGGAATATGTTGTAAATAAGCATGTTATGTCTTTAGTAAAGAGTAGAATATTAAGTTAAAACCCATAAGTAGTCTGTGTTCTAATGTATTGTTTTATTTCTTTGCCCCTTTTTCATAGCTCTTACGTTGGTTTGAGAACGGCAAAAAATCAATAAAACCCTTAAACCATCAGTCCGGGCTAACTGATTTCGACTGGAAGCTACAGTCAGTGTATATTACCATTTGTGTTGTGTGCTGGGGGGGCTGGGGTGGACATGGTTTTTTGGATGTGTGTTTATTTTCCTTCCTAGGTGGTTTGGAACTGATCTCTGGGAAAGCTGTGCTGCAGAAGAGTCTCTCACCTTTATTATGATGATTGGCTGCACCTGCTGTGATCTCGTGCGGCTCTCTATTAGGAGGAAGTTACAGATTCAAGGGCTGGCTTTCAGCTGGTACCTATGTGGTAATGAGAAGCTGCATTTAAGCCAGCAGTGAGTTGGACTGGATTGCCGGAGAATTGAACTTTGTTGCATTCTTGTGACGAGTATGTGAGGACGCCGAGGGCTGCTCCAGAGGCTGACATCACGTCTGTGAAGGAGGATGAGGGTGAGAGGCAAGCGCTGTCAGCACACGTCAGAGGTGATTATTCCTAAAAGCTAAATTGTTCATATGTTGTGGCGTTTGATGCAGTTAAAATTAAAGAATTGAAGATAATTGTTCTGATTGCTCCTCACGGCTGTGGTGAAGGGATTGATGATCTTCCACTCGCTGTGAGCAGCTGTTTGTGTGAAGTAGGTCCGCAGTAAGATCTGAACGTGTTGCTGATAAGTGCGCCTCTGGAGAAAATTGTGGATAATGATGGTATGAAATAACCTCACTTCTGCTCCTCCTTCACAGAGCATTGTTCTGGAAAGCCACCTGGGGGGTGTTGACGGAACGATTGAGTCCAGAAGATTTGGGCTCGGATCCGTTGTGGCGCTGAGAGAGTGCTCCACTTGTCCACCTCACCAGACTTTTATTATTTAGATTTTATGTACAGCACAGGGTGACAGTAATAAATCTGTTTTTCTTTCTGGAGCTGCTTCTGGTCAATTAGTGCTGGGTTCTGTTGGACTCTGGGCCGCTCCTCGGTCCGCGTTCCTCACATAATGTGTGTGTATGTGTTGTCAGTGTTTTTACATTTGTTTATGTCAGCGTATGTGTGTTGTCAGTGTGTGTGACTAAGTGTTGTCAGCGTGTGTTTACATTTGTGTTGTCATTGTGTATGTTTTCATTTTTGTGTGTGTTGTCAGCATGTGTGCATGTATTTACATTTGTGTGTGTTGTCAGTGTGTGTGTATTCTCATTTGTGTATGGCTGTGTCTGTGCTTGTCAGCGTGTGTGTATGTGTTGTGTTTGTGTATTTACATTTCTGTGTTGTGTATTTTCATGTATGTGGTATTTGTGTGTATGTGCCTTTGTGTTGTCAGCATGTGTGTGTATTTACATTTGTGTGTGTTGTCAGCGTATGTGTAATTAAGTTTCTGTGTGTTATCAGTGTGTGTTTCCATTTGTGTGCTTGTGTTGTCAGGTTGTATTTATATTCATGTGTGTATACATTTGTGTATTTGTTTGTGATGTCAGCGTGTCTGTATGTGTTTACATTTTTGTGTCTGTGTTGTCAGTGTGTTTGTTTACATTTGTGTGCTTGTGTTTTCAGCGCGTAATTATATCAGGGTGCATGTGTGTGTTGTCAGCGTTGTGTGTGTTTTGTCTGTCTATTTAACATATTTGTGTGTGTGGTTTATCAGCGTGTGTGTCTCTGTATGCGTGTGTTTTCAGGGTGAATTTACATTTGTGTGTGTGTGGTCAGTGTAGGTGTACGTGTGTCTGTGTGTTGTCAGCATAAGTGTATTTACATTTGTGTGTGTTTGCCTGTGTGTTGTCAGCGTGTGTGTGTGAGAGAGAAATGAGTGTGTTTGGCATCTTTATTGACTTTGTGATTTCAGGTTAAATCCAGTTTAAACCTGTTCAGGGAAAGCATTCCTAAAATGTCCCTGTTGTGATTTCAAATTGGGGTTTCGGTTGTAACTCAGGTTTAATTGAAACCCATTTGCCGTGTGTCAGGAATCAGCCACTAGAGGTCGCTGTGGGCTCAGTTTTTAAAGCAGATTGAAGCTTTTGACCAAAACTGTTTCAAGGATGATATCAGCAGTCCGGACCTTCAACAACACCGTATGTATGTATCTATCTATCTGTGTGTGTGTGTAGCTTTAATAGGCACTTGTAACACAGTTGACAGTATTTGAGGGCTGATTAAAGAAAATTATTTTTTTTATTTATTTGCTCTCATTATCAGCCAGTTTGTAAACTCTAGATTTTAATGTTGCAGTGTGTGAACACATTTGTCCATCTGCTCTGTAGAATGTGGTCTTGGCACTCGTGCGCATGTGCAGTTTGCTCACATGAGAAGTCATGCACATGGAATTTGTCCATATTTTTTTGCATTTCTTCTTCCCGTGATGGTGACCTGTTGAAGGTCTCCCTTGGTGGACCTTTTGGTGGTGCTGGTGTGTCACTGTAAGACATAACACTGGAACAGAAGATGGAAACCTTGCAGGTCATCTGGTGGAAGACTTAGGAGGCCCACTTCAGAGGAGCAGTTCATGAAGAGAACAGCAATGCTCCTCATCGAAGCTCATTCCACAGTCAGTCCAGACTCAGTTCATACTCAATCCACGCTCGGGTTGGGTATCGAGAATCGGTTCTTTTTGGGTATCATTTCGGGTATGATTCGATCCACCGATATCAGCAGCCTTTTTGCGTAATGATTCCCTTATTTGTCCTTCAGAGCAGCCGTTGTTTTTGAGGGTGTTTGTCGGGAAAATGATCATTCCTCTACATTGATTGCAGACCCTGCAGCGTCTCTGTAATCAACCATTTATGCAGCGTGACTCCACTTTGAAGCGGGAACCAATGAAGCAATACTTCGATCCACTGGCTCATTGGTTCTTTGATTCCCTGCTCTTCAGAAGGGGCAAGTCCGCTTCTTAACCCCTCTCAAAGCCATTAAAATATGTCTACCGTGAGTCACTTTTGTGTGGATTAAAGTCACTAACTGAGACTCATGTCTTGTTGCAGTCAAGAATGGAGAATCATCCTCCTTTCCGTTGGCACAGCTCCAAATGCTGCACGGTTCTCTGCCGAGACAGAGCCCGGTCTGAATAACTTCAAAGTGAATCGCCGCTTTAAATAAAATGACACCTCTTTCCAAATGCTGTAATACAGACAAGAAACTACAATAGACTAAAATGTTTTTTTTCCTCCCAAAATGAGACGTCCTGCATTCTTTATGAATTACATCTTGACATGCAGCACAGCTGCAAGAGCTCAGCTCAGTGGTATGAAAAGGCATTCATGCCAATAATATCTGAAAGGAAATGCTTTTGACAAAAAACTACAGATTTTGTTCATTTCTGTTTATGTGCAGAGATCAAGGATCCACCATGTAGAGTTTATTATGTCCAGAGTTTAAGCATCCAGTAACCAATTTCACATTTATTTACTTTAAGACTCAATAAAATGTTGTTGACATGGAAATCCTGTAAAGCCTACTTTTAGTACAGAGAAAATTCGCAAGAGGTATCGATAAGGAATCGGATTGATAAGCGGAATAGATAATGGTATTGATATCGATAAAATCTTATCAGTACCCATCCCTAGTCCACGCACAGTTCACACTCAGACCACGGACAGTTCAGTCAATTCACAGTCCACGGACAGTTCACAGTCAGTCCACACTCAGTTCACGCACAGTTCATGCACGGTTCACACTCAGTCCAGTCTCAGTCCATGCTCAGTCCAGACACAGTCCACGCTCAGCCCACGCACAATCCACAGTCAGTCCACGCAGTCCACACTCCTGTAAAGCCTACTTTTAGTACACAGAAAATTAGCAAGAGGTTTCGATAAGGGAATTCATAAGGAATCGGATTAATAAGCGGAATCGATATCGATAAAATCTTATCAATACTCATCCCTAGTCCACGCACAATTCACACTCAGTACACACTCATTCCATACTCGGTCTACGCACAGTCCACACACAGTTCACACTCAGTCCACGGAGAGTTCACAGTCAGTCCTCACACAGTCCACACTCACTCCACACACAGTTCATGCACAGTTCACACAAAAGCCCCGTTTACACATAGATGGTAAACTCTCCCGGAAGCGTCCCGGCAGAGATTTTGCCCCCTCCAGGCCGTTTTGGGGATCAAACGCCGTAGTTAACACCGGCGCACGGGGGCGTGGTTTGGTTCCAGCTTCACTGGGAATCGTCGGAAAAATTATTCAATATGTCAAATAATTCCGGGAGCGCTCCCGGAGAAGTGGCCTGACGACGGAGACAACGCGAACAATGGCGTTTGATACTTTTTAATCGCCGTGTCGTTCCGCCCCTTCCTGTAGTGCCGCAGTTTAAACCGCCGTAATTGGCGGCCGGCGTTGTATCCCTAACCAACGGCGTGTAAAACGGCGATAGAGCCCACATCGGCGTCCTCAAAGGCGTTTTTACCGGCGACAGAGGCAGATAAAACAGCGGTGCTAGCGGACAGTACACTGTTCTAAACGCCACCTCCCGGTAAATGGCGTTCCAAACGGCCGATAGGCGGCGGTCAGTATAAAAACACTAGCGCACTGCATGCAGGTCTGTCACTCGCGGCCAGCTCCAGATATTTTTGCAGAGAAGCTCCAGTATGCCTCCTAAAATAAAATTGGCAGTGGCAAGGACTTACCAAGAGGTCTGGTTAGAAGCAGAGGGTAGCCCTGTGGTGGAGATGGAGCAACACGTTGAGGAGGGGAAAAGGAGAGAAAAGAAAAGGCTGAGAGATGAGCTCCCTCCCCCTGCACTGACAGCTGCTTCAGCCTATTATACTCTGGGGGCGGTGCCTATATGCAAAAGTTCCTGGAGTAACGCAGGATTTGCCTGGATAAATCCAGTGGTACACAGGGCATTATCGGTGGCAGCAGAACACCACCATTCTCATGCGCATCTTAACCTGCGATTGTAAAGGATAGAACTGGGTATTAACCCCCGTTGCCTGACGTGTGCCGGATGCTACGGCGTCAAAACTCCGCTTTATTCGGCGGATTTAGCGGCGTTTTAGCCACGTATTTGCGGCTAGTACGGCGCTCAAAACGCCGGCGAAATGCGCCACCCCTTTCCACCGCAAAAACAGCCGGAACTACTGCGAACTTCGGTCTACGTACTACCCGCCGACAAAACCGTCTATGTGTAACCTGGGCTTAAGTCCACACTCAGTCCAGACGCAGTCCACAGTCAGTCCACGAACAGTCCACACACAGTCCATGCACAGTACACACACAGTCCACGCACAGTTCAGTCAGTCCACGCACAGTACACACACAGTCCACGCACAGTACACACTCCGTCCACACTCAAGGTGCCCTGACATGAGCATGTTTTTGATTCACGCAACAGCACGGCCTGTGTCGTGCTGGAGAGTAAACTGTTTATAAATTACTATTCACACTCCAACAAAACTCATCTTTAGTTGCTGCAGACGGGAAGCCAGAAGGGCACCGTTGCGTGCTATTGCACACAGAGAATTTTGAAATGTTAAAAAAATGTTTCACGCACAAATGTTGTGCTATGTGGCGCGATCTAATAGTAAACAAGAAGTGAACAGAGGGAGTGGTGACTTCAGTAGATCGCATCAGAGCGCAGGTAGTCTGGAGGATTATAACAAAAAGTTAAATCTGTTATAAACATACTTTAACAGCTGCACACAAGAAGGAAAAACACACAACTGTTTTATCAAGCCATGACAATGTAAACAAGTCAAATAATTACCTTTTAAGACAGTTCAAAATACTTTTTGCAGCTTGTTACGTGCGCAAATGGCTCTGGCTGCAGCCTCCTGTGTGATTCAGGAAGTGATTAGAGCTGTTCTCAACGGCCAATTTGCAGAAAAAAGAGATTAATCCGCCACAAAATTATTTTATATTTGCAGCATCCAGCGCAGAGCACTTGGCAGCTGGGAGAACAAAGAACGGCGTCCAGCTGTGAACACAGCGGGTGGAATCGTCATGACACAGTTCATGCTATTGCGTGAGTCTCTGGCATGCTCGTGTCAGTGCACCTTCAGTCCATGCACAGATCATGCACAGCTCACACTCAGTCCACGCTCAGTCCACACACAGTCCACACTCAGTCCACGCACAGCTGACACTAAGTCCAGACGCATTCCACACTCAGTCCACACTCAGTCCACGATCGGTTCACAACTCAGTCCATGCTCAGTCCACACACAGTCCACACTCAGTCCACGCACAGTTCACACTAAGTCCAGACGCAGTCCACACTCAGTTCACACTAAGTCCATACTCAGTCCACACTCAGTTCATGCACAGTCCACGCTCAGTCCACACTCAGTCCACAATCCGTCCACACACAGCCCACCCCCAGTCCACGTTTAGTTCACACTAAGTCCAGACCCAGTCCATACTCATTTCACACTAAGTCCACACTCAGTCCATGCTCAGTCCACAATCCGTCCACACACAGCCCACACCCAGTCCACGTTCAGTTCACACTAAGTCCAGACCCAGTCCATACTCAGTTCACACTAAGTCCACACACAGTCCACACTCAGTCCACGCACAGCTCACACTATGTCCACACGCAGTCCACACTCAGTTCACACTCAGTCCACACACAGTCCACACACAGTCCACACGTAGTCCACGCACAGCTCACACTAAGTCCAGACGCAGTCCACACTCAGTCCATGCTCAGTCCACACACAATCCACACTCAGTCCACACACAGTTCACACTAAGTTCAGATGCAGTCCACACTCAGTTCACACTCAGTCCACGCTCAGTCCACTCAGTTCATGCTCAGTTCACACTAAGTCCACATTTAGTCCACGCACAGTACATGCTCAGTTCACACTAAGTCCACACTCAGTCCACATTTAGTCCATGCACAGTACATGCACAGTCCACGCTCAGTCCACACTCGGTCCACGCACAGTCGACGCTCAGTCCACACTCAGTTCACGCACAGTCCATGCACAGTCCACACTCAGTACATGCACAGTCCACACTCCGTCCACACTCGGTCCACACTCAGTCCACGCTCGGTCCATGCACAGTCCACGCTCGGTCCATGCACAGTCCACGCTCAGTCCGCACTCAGTCCACGCTCAGTCTATGCACAATTCACAATCAGTTCATGCTCAGTCCACACTCAGTTCATGCATCGTAATTATAATAAACACGGCCATAAATATTCAGACTCCGCTTCAGACACACCCTCATTTTATGACATGGAAGCCAGGAAGACGGCAAAGAAAAAGAACTCCACCAATCACGACGCGTGCCAATAGAGCGTCAAAAGCAGCCGTCGCATCAATTGTTTTGTAGTATATAATCATTAAAGTGTTACAGTGGTCCCTCGTTTATCGCAGGAGTTACGTTCTAAAAATAGTCCGCAAAAAGCGAAGTCCGCAACATAGTCAGCGTTATTTTTTTACAATTATTATAGACGTTTTAAAGCTGTAAAAACCCTGTAAAACCACTTTATACACTTTTTGTCAATCAGGCATTAACATTTTCTCAATTTTCTCTCGTGTGTAAACACTCTCAAAGTTCAAACCTTAGTAGAAAAATAATACCAACCTGTTTTCAGGCCCAAACATTTGTTTGAGAAATAAAAATAGAACGTTTTCCTATAAATAATTATGATGGCTTTTAGAACTAACGACTTTAATTTTAATGATCAACGAACGAGGTCGGACACATAAGAAATTATTAATAGTGACTGACCAGTATTTCATAGATCGCGCCTCTGCGTCCTGGCGCTGCGCCTTTTCCCACTCACACCTGGCTGCAGGTGTCTGTTTCCGAGTGACAAACACAGTTATGAGTAGTTGTTGGCACTCTTTTTTCTTCTGGGCAACAAGATTCTTATAAACAGACACGCAGAACACAGAACACTGTAAAAAAAAAAGCATGCAAAATTGGACTAAAAACTCAGTGAAACGGCGAGGCCGCGAAAGGTGAACCGCGTTATAGCGACGGACCACTGTATTCTCTTTTCACATGTCAATAATTCTTGACATGTGGATATTTGCTCGCTCAGTAAATAAGACACACCTAATTTTTCAGATTTCTTTTTTCTTAAGATATATTTCTTTATTTTATTGTGATAAACAAATCGAGACGACACAACCTGATTGCAGCACGGGCGAAGGGAATGACGAAACTACAGTTGTAATTATCAATTTCATTGTCTAAAACGATCACACCACATAAAGTTAAGCTCAGCGCTGCTCTGGCTCCAGGCTCGAAGTCTGGAGAAAAAGGCGAGCAACGCTTTCTTTGTGGTCAGCGCTGTGGCCACGGATCGTGCTCGATAGACCAGCAATCCCGCAAAAGCAGGATTTGTATTGATTATTATGTAGTATAATCAGGAAAGTGTTATTTATGTAACATATGCATTGATTTGTATGATGGCACTATTTATCATGTTGATCAGTTTCATTTTTATGTGGATTCCAGCGCTGGTTCATTTTGGTGTATAATTTATGCCACCTCTCGACCTGATGTATATTTTCAGCGCAGCGTACGCCAACGACCACATTAATAAATGCCAAGTAGCGCAGCCGTTTTGGCGTACACCCCATATACGCTCAAATATCGCCGTACGCACGTTTATACATGAGGCTCAATGTGCATGTAAAAATTAACGTGGAGGAGGATTACCCCCCTAACAATCCCTCTAACTGTGTGCGTGTGTGTGTGTGTGTGTGTGCACTTATGAGCATAAACACTGTGCAATTAGTGGGTGTACAGAGGCACAGCTGTACAGGAGAAATAAGACTCAATAAGACTGAATTCCCGGTGAGTTTAAAATGCTGCATTTATTTCGATTATTAATTGTAGTCATTACCACTGTCTCCTCCTGCTGGGGGAGGTAGAGAGAAGGGGATAGCTGAAAGAAGCACAAGGGAGGAAGGAAAGCTGCGTAAGAGAGATGGATGAGAGAATGAGGTGGAACAACAGAGGAATGAGGTGGAGGTGAAGAGAGAGCTGAAGGATGACCAAAGATTTTTTTTTGTCT
This sequence comes from Thalassophryne amazonica, assembly GCF_902500255.1. Classification (NCBI taxonomy): domain Eukaryota; kingdom Metazoa; phylum Chordata; class Actinopteri; order Batrachoidiformes; family Batrachoididae; genus Thalassophryne; species Thalassophryne amazonica. The sequence continues at coordinate 6,171,685 of NC_047120.1, read as the reverse complement.
GCTGCCAACAGTGAAGGCGTTCCACTGCAAAAGTGTGAGTCAGTAAGTCAGTTAGAGAGCAGTTAGAGAGCACATTTGTGTGTTTGTCTGTTACTGACGAGTGAGCGAGTGTGTGAGAGTATGAGAGAGAGTGGGTGAGTAAGTCAGTGAGCCAGTGAAAGTGTGAGTTGGTGTGTGAGTCACTGAGTGAGTGAGTGAGTCACTGAGCAGTGAGAGAGTCCATTACTGTCAGGTAGTGAGTGTGTGAGAGAGTCCTTCAGTCAGCATGTCATTCAGTGTGATGCCACAAGCTTGGTGCACCTATCTTTTTGCAGTTTTCCTCTCTGCAACACCTCTCCAGCTCTGTCAGGTTGGATGGCGAATGTCGGTGCACAGCCATTCTCAGATCTCAGTGGGATTCAGGTCTGGGCTCTGGCTGGGCCACTCAAGAACATTCAAAGAGTTGTCCTGAAGCCACTCCTTTGATATCTTGACAGTGTGTTTAGGGCTATTGTCCTGCTGAAAGTTGAACCGTTGCCCCAGTCTGAGGTCAAGAGCACTCTGGAGCAGGTCTTCATCCAGGATGTATCTGTACATTGCTGCATTCATCTTTCCCTCAATCCTGACTAGTCTCCCAGGTCCTGCTGCTGAAAAACATCCCCACAGCATAATGCTGCCACTGCCATGCTTCACTGTAGGGATGGTATCTGGTTTCCTTCAAACATGATGCCAAAGAGTTCAATCTTTGTCTCATCAGAGCAGAGAATTTTGTTTCTCATGGTCTGAGAATCCTTTAGGAGTTTGCCATTTGGCAAACTCCAGATGGGCTGCCATGTCCCTTTTACTGAGGAGTGGCTTCTGTCTGGCCACTCTACCATACAGGCCTGATTGGTTGATTACTGTAGAGATGGTTGTCCTTCTGAAAAGGTCTTCCTCATTCTCACAGAGGAATGCTGGACCTCTTGACAGAGTGACCATAGAGTTCTTGGTTACCTCTCTGACTAAAGTCTTTCTCCCCCGATCGCTCAGTTTAGACAGACAGCCAGCTTTAGGAAGGGTCCTGGTGGATCTGAACTTCTTCCATTTACAGATGATGGAGATCACTGTGCTCACTGGGACCTTCAAAAGAGCAGAAATGTTTTTGTATCTTTCCCTGGATTTCTGCCTTGAGACAATTCCTTTGAATTCGTCATTGGTTTGTGCTATGACATGCTGTCAACTGTGGGACCTTATATGAGCGAAGTGACACGCAGCAGTGCGACGCTCACTCATGGTACAGAGACTCCCAAACAGGAAGAGCCAAATTTTGAGTCCACAGTGAAACAGGAAATGTCAAATGTTGAACACTTCCTGGCATGGGTGGAGCTAGAGCGTTGGAAAGGATTGCACCGGACTCCCCTGAAATCTGATTGGACACAGATGATTGACATGGCACCGCACATTGAAAAGAGCTGCATTTTTAAATCAGTGAGCCATATTGACTGCTAGCTTCCTCCTGTCCAGTAGTTGGTGCTATGTACCACAAAAGGTTCTAATCCTCCTTAGTAGTAGAAGAAAAATGTTTGCCTCAGATTTGAATTGAACACGTCATTTGAACCATGGACTAATAATGGCACCAAAGTTATATTGTTGATAAACGACCATATCTTATGCCAGAAATGAGGTAATTGTTGTTAAAAGCAGCATTTCTCCTTTAATTCAGGTTGCCTTATATATGCGTGTGTCTCCAGAGATTTTAAACGAGCAGGCAGCTGTTGATTCACAAGATATAATGTGAAGACACTCAGGCTGAAAGAAATACAGGTAATTTACTCCTCCTTTGTTTTGTATAAAACCTGTGTAACCTCTTAATTTTGCTATCTGAAGGCCTTATCTGAGTGACACACCAGTTACACAACTTTAGACATAAATCTAAAGTTATCTTCCTTAAACTCAAACTGAAAGCAAATCTCTACAAATTGATATAAATTAATTAAAAATATAAAATCCAGCTTCCCGATGAAGTGGTGTAGAGGAGGATTTTCTTAAAAAGAAGACCCGATACTTCAGCTACAATTTGCCAGAAAGTACATTTGAGATGAAAGCCTACATTTGATGTTTTGGTGAATGAAACTTTTGTATTTCTTCATAACTGATGTAAATTAAAGTCCAAGACATAGTCAGTGACTTGGAAATGTTCATGTTTCCATCCCCTAACTTGTATCAAAAAATTGGCAATAAAACTGATTATCACTTACAGGTGTTATCAAGTTTTAGACATTTGCTTTCAGCTTGAGGAAGATAATTTTAGAAATTATTATTCTTTATATTTTTTGTATTTCTTGTATTTGAAATGGCATAAACAAATTAAAATGTGTGAAATCCCAAGTGTTCCAATACTTTTGGAGGGCATTGTATCCTAACCTTATGACGAGTGCAAAATGATTGTGGTATTATTACTGTTTTGTTTAAGAATGTTTAATTTTCACTGCTGCTGCACTTTGTGTCAGATAATACTCATATTATATATCAAACTGATATGACAATATTGAGATACGATAATTTGGCCATATTGTACAGCCCTACTGTCAACTAGCTGAAATCTTTGAATATTAATTTACATCTGCATTAAAAAATATGCTTAAAGTGGCAGGGGGTTAAGAGGGCTGTAATTAGGGGGTCTGGGAGGTGGAGCCCCCCCAGAACCTGAAAGGCAAAATGAAAAATGCTTAAAAAGGCGGGGGGGTTGGGGGAAGATTTATTTACACAGGGACTATACCAAACAACTCAGTCACGTGCAGTTAAGTCAACTAAGGAGACATCTTGAAGGTAGGAACAAAATTAGGGATCTTCAGTTAAGTAGATGAGTGGAGACCAAGGATTCCTCTTCATAAAAGGTGAATGCTAAACATTAAGGTATCTCCTTAATAGTTGGTGCAACAAACAGGCTTCATCCCAGGGAATGCAAATAGGAATCTTCTCAGGTGAGGATAAACACAAAATCCTTCTTCAGAACACAGATTCTAAAGAACAGGAAACATTTCTTTGAAAGCCAAACCAACTGAGTCATTAATGCCACAGGTGCATGGAAGCTCAGGAAGCCTCTTCATAGGAGGAGAGGAAAAAAACAGAAATAGTGTTCATAAACTCAGGAGTCTTCTTGGTCAAAGGTGCTGGTTAACTCAGGAAGCCTCATCATAAGAGAAAACTGGAAAATAATATTCAACAACAGTGTGTCAAACACAGGAATCGTCTTTCCAAAAACCACAACAGTTCACTTGCAGATGCAGGATAACTGAGGAGAAATCTCTCTCTTCAGGAGGTGAATGCAAAACTCAAAGACTGGACTCCACTATAGAGTTTCTCCACATAGGTGAGTGTCGGAGTGACCCAGTTCACTTCCAGAGTGTCAATACAAAACTACGGACTAACTCAGCAGGTACAAGAAAACCACAGGACAGGATGCCACATGTTGGACATAGAGTGTGCTTCCAACAAACGAACAAACAGTAGACCACCAGGCAGGCGAACACAGCTGATATAAATAGCAAACGGACTAATTACCGCAGCTGTATTGATTGTGCTGTAATAACACAGAGGACCCACCAGGGGGAAGCAGATATGCACTCACAGAAGGCGCTCACAGACAAAGACTCATAACTTGATGACACAGAACCATACGTAACGAAGAAAAATGCAAGGATAAGAAGCTGTCGTGGTCCTCTTTTTGGTCGTCTCAGGATGTCTTCTTTTAGATAACACAAACTAATTGCAAGTGATTTGCTAGAAAAGGACACAACACTTTGGAATAATTCAGCCTTAAGCAAGATAAAATGCACAGAGTTTTTAAGTTTATTTAAGCCTTTGACAGAGCTTATACAAACTGAGTCCTCTAGAGAGACTGAATATGTGACGACCGCGCTCATCTATTTATTGGAGACCCGCGGGCATCGCTCCTCCTTCGACTTTTTTATTTATTTCATTCCCAAGACATGGTTTTCTATTGGAAGCGTCCTCTAGTGAACACTAAGCAGGTGTTAGGCCATTATTTCAATGTGACAAACGCTCCCATTAAAACGTGAAGGATTTACAACTGATTTTTTTAAAAGACCTTCAGCCACAGGTGCAGCTGGCCTGAGGCCCCCTGCACGTGGCCTGCGGGCTCACGGCCACAGGTGCAGCTGGCCTGAGGCCCCCTGCACTTGGCTTGTGGGCTCATTACTGCTGGGATATCAGCCAACTTGGAAAGTACCTGACAGATCAAATGACTGATAGAGCCCTTTTTTTTGGGTTGAACACCTGCTAGTTCAGCCAGAGGACATACAGTTCAGATCAGGACACTTGATAGTTCATCACAGTTCAAATAAGGACCTAAAAATTCTTCTACAGTCCCTCCTCTGGGACTCGAAAGAGTCCCATTACATCAACTATACTCTTGGGTTGTTTACTGACAAGACATCCTCATTTGTGCATTGCAATAATAAAAAAAGAAAAACACATCACTCGACTTACTGATAACTCTGGTGCGGATATGAATATAAGTGATACTTCACACGGTAAATATAAGTGTAAGTGCAGGTGAACCTACATACTAAGGCACAAGGTGATCAATTAGCTGGATTATATCAACGCAAGGTGACATTCAAACATTGAGTTTTGGTGTAATTCAAGGCACTTAAAATGGCCACATAAAACAAGTTACATCAACCTCTTAATCATGGCAAAGTAAAGGCCTTACATTGACATTAGTGCAACCAATCATCTTCTGGCATCTATTGTCTCACTCAACCAGAGGCTCCAACCCATTATACTTGGTTCTACACATTATTTTGTTAAAGCGTCACACATTTATTTTTTAAATGCATCAAATAACCCCTACGTTACCACTATTTAGTCAACCAATCAAGAAACTATTCTAAGGTTAGCGCAGCTATATCTAGTTAAATGATAAACACAATAAATGGTTTCCCTTCATGTCATTCCTTAAGTCATTTGCCTTAGTCAATCATATAATGGTTTTCATTATAGGCCATTTCTCAACATTTTCCATTTTGTTTTTCTTCTTTTTCAGCTTGTTTTCTAATGCCCTTTTTGGCCAGATGCCAAATTTAGGCGATGCATGTCTCTTGAGGCATGCTATCATTTAAGAAAAAGGGGTCCCTATGGTGCCATTACGTCAGTCCGCGCTCCTCAGCATTTACTCAGCATCTGAAGTTTTGGGAGAAGTTGGGGAATATGGGGAGGTTGGCCTTTCAGGGGTAGTGGGGGAAGGATCAGGAATTCTGGCTTTCAGACAGTCGCGCATCCATTTCCATATATTCTGGTTCTCTGTCTATTTCGTTTGTGCTTTCTTCTAAAGCTCGGACGGCTAACAGTGGGAGCTGTCCTACTGTGGATGTAATCAATTTATTGACCAGAAATTTTATCAAGGGAATACCACAACATATTACCAGCAAGACCGCCACCCCTGTTAGTGCCAAGATTACACCTATCTGATATAACCAGTCTTTCCATGATATCCACCCTCTCCTTAGAGCCCCAAACAGTGAAAATAGTGGGCCAATATTCATTCCATTCCCTACAATGTATCCAGAATCGTCAGTTTCATTTCTCCCTCCTATGGAGTTACTTAATAGTTCCTGTTGCATCTCTTCAAGTGTGATTAAGAGCTCTGTCAAATTTCCGTTTTCCCCTGTACGCATGGGAATAGCTGTGCAACATTCGGTGGCTTTGATCATAATACAAACTCCTTGTTCATCAGCCATCATCATCTCGATAGCTAATCTATTTTGCATTGTCATTAGCGAGGTGGCGTGCAGTTGTTCGGTTAAGGCTCCTACAGCTGCCAATGTCCAATTCAAATATCTTTGTTGATTATACCACAAGTAATTAATCCACTGCACCTCCTCTGGAACCTAGAACGGACTTTTGGAGTAACCCCGAACAGAACCAATGCCCATCCCCATTTATCCCCGTCTTCATCTGCTTTAACTCTGCTACTGTCTATGGCTTCTAATTGTCAGGGTATCCCTTCTGGTATCCCGTTTCTTATTGTGACGTTGTAGTCTGTTTTAAATGTCATTATTCCTCTCTTCTTACGAAGTTTCTGTGGCATGGGTTGTATTGAATTTGGCATTTCAATTACTGTTATTGCTCCTGTGAGCATCACAGGAGCACAAAGGCCTTTCCAATTAGGGGACAGTGATGACAGGAGTTTCCTTTTTTGTCCGCATATCCAAAAGATGTCAGCCAAGGGTACCGTTCCCTTAGCTAAATTTGGAGTGGATACCCATGAAGCATGGGTGAGATTCAGTCCAATTACAGACCCCCCTGTGGCCGGTACTATTTGTTCACACTGTATGCCTGCTGCTGGCAGGGTGTGACAGACGGTAATGTTCCATGCTGTTTTGGCCGATTTGTATTCTTTGTCGCGGCTCGTCTTTAGTCTTCTCAGGATGTCGTCTTTTAGATAACACAAACTAATTGCAAATGATATGCTAGAAAATGACACAACACTTTAGAATAATTCAGCCTTAAGCAAGATAAAATGCACAGAGTTTTTAAGTTTATTTAAGCCTTCGACACAAAGCTTAGACAAACTGAGTCCTCTAGAGAGACTGAATATGACAACCGCGCTCGTCTATTTATTGGAGACCCGCGGGCATCGCTCCTCCTTCGACTTTTTTATTTATTTCATTCCCAAGACATGGTTTTCTATTGGAAGCGTCCTCTAGTGAACCCTAAGCAGGTGTTAGGCCATTATTTCAATGTGACAAACGCTCCCATTAAAACATGAAGGATTTACAACTGATTTTTTTAAAAGACCTTCAGCCACAGGTGCAGCTGGCCTGAGGCCCCCTCCGCACGTGGCCTCAGCCACACGTGCAGCTGGCCTGAGGCCCCTGCACGCGGCCTGCGGGAAAGCACCTAAAAGGCCTTGGAAAGCCCCTGACAGACTAAATGACTAATAGAGCCCTTTTTTTGGGTTGAACACCTGCTAGTTCAACCAGAGGACATACAGTTCGGATCAGGACACTTGATAGTTCATCACAGTTTAAATATGGACCTAAAAATTCTTCTACAGTCCCTCCTCTGGGACTCGAAAGAGTCCCATTACATCAACTATACTCTTGGGTTGTTTACTGACAAGACATCCTCATTTGTGCATCGCAATAAAAAAGAAAAACACAGCACTCGACTTACTGATAACTCTGGTGCGGATATGAATATCAGTGATACTTCACACGGTAAATATATTGCAGTGCAGGTGAACCTACATACTAAGGCACAAGGTGAGCAATTAGCTGGATTATATCAACACAAGGTGACATTCAAACATTGAGTTTTGGTGTAATTCAAGGCACTTAAAATGGCCACATAAAACAAGTTACATCAACCTCTTAATCATGGCAAAGTAAAGGCTTCACATTGACATCAGTGCAACCAATCATCTTCTGGCATCTATTGACTCACTCAACCAGAGGCTCCAACCCATTATACTTGGTTCTACATATTATTTTGTTAAAGCGTCACACATTTATTATTTAAATGCATCAAATAACCCCTACGTTACCACTATTTAGTCAACCAATCAAGTAACTATTCTAAGGTTAGCGCAGCTATGTCTAGTTAAATGATAAACACAGTAAATGGTTTCCCTTCATGTCCGTCCTTAAGTCATTTGCCTTAGTCAATCGTATAATGGTTTTCATTATAGGCCATTTCTCAACATTCTCCACTTTGTTTTTCTTCTTTTTCAGCTTGTTTTCTAATGCCCGTTTTGGCCAGACACCAAATTTAGGCAATGCATGTCTCTTGAGGCATGCTATAATTTAAGAAAAAAAAGGGTCCCTATGGTGCATCTTTACTACTAAATCTACAAACACGCCGTGTAAGGGTCCCCTTTTTATAACTTTGCAATGTGATATCTATGTGTATGCATTTAGCTTTATCTGTGTTACGCAGATGATGGTAAGGACAGACATTTACCCAACCTTCGTTACTAACATATATCCTTCTTTGTTTTATTTACACTCAGATTTCTGAAACCAGTCCGCAATTCAAACTCAAGAGCCAAGATCATAGTCCGTGTTCAGTGCCATTACGTCAGTCCGCGCTCCTCAGCATTTACTCAGCATCTGAAGTTTTGGGAGAAGTTGGGGAACATGGGGAGGTTGGCCTTTCAGGGGTAGTGGGGGAAGGATCATGAATTCTGGCTTTCAGACAGTCGTGCAGTTCTCTGATGGATCTTTCCAGCTCCTTGTGCTGCTTGGCCAGGTTGTACAGGGCCCCCAGAGAATTCTTGCCCACATTCAGGGTGGTGGTGGCCAGCCCTAGCTGTTCCCTTTCCATATGCTCCATCATGCAGGCTAGCATGTCCATACTAGACTGAAGACCACACAGTTGAGTATGGAGGCCCTCCTGAGCACAAGAGATGTTGGCATTGTCACGGTGTATCCTGAACAGGTATGCAGCTGTCTGACTTAGTTGTGGCATGATTTCCTCAAATAGCTCATGGGGAATGTGATTTGTGAGGGGCAGGAGCTGCTCCAAGGTTTTTGGAACAGACTCTTGTGGAAGACGAAGTTCTCGAACCAAGATTGCCATGTCCTGTGGGGTGACCATGACCAGATTAAGGTTGTGCAGTCCAGGGGACAGGAAGTACAAGGGGGAAGGCATTTCGTGTGTGGGGGGAGTATTGTTGATGTCGCACAGGCAAGTGGGTGGGACACTCTGGGCATTTAGCAGCCTGTACAAAGCTCCCCTCTGTCCTGGTGGGTGAGTTCGGCTAAGGTCTACCCCTGCTGATCCTCCTCCAGAGGTACTGGGCTGATCAGAATATCTCTCCTGCCTTGGGGGTGGAAAGCTGGGGACAGGTCCTAGCAGTGAATTGGGTCTAGGATGCACTCGGGCAGTTGCTGCATATGGCCGACCTTGGCTGCCTCCCCTGGAGGGTATCGTTGCCACTGGCACATGTGACTGTCTCCATGGCATCTGCGGAAGGGGTGTGTTCCTGAGTCCAAAGGGTCCTTCAGGTGATGGTGGAGTCCTCGGGCCGACTCTTGCTGCAGGCAGATTCTGTGAAGCCGTCATCGCCAGGTGCTGGAACGATGAAGATCCTTCTGTTGCCAACTGGTTTAGCTGCTGGATGGATGGCGGCTGTGGCGACCAATCATGTCTCGACCATCCCTCCTGTATATCCTCTTCTCCAAACAGTTCTGAGAGTCCAATCAGACTTGATAGAGGCAGATCAGGCATAGGTCCCTGATCAGGGGAGTCTGGTCTCTCAGCCATACTCCTGTGTCCTAGTAATATACATATACGTTCATTATTACAGCTCCATGTCATTCTTTCAGATATTGTCTATCCTATCCCTCATTTTTGTGGGTGCATGTGTGTGAATGTAAATGTGCGTGCATGTCTTCTTCCTCGTCTACAATATCACCCAGCACGGTCCATCCCAGTCCTCCCTATCTGGGGTGTACGCCACAATATTAGGGAGCTGGGGGCTGTCGGGGAGGATAATTGGTATTTCATCCATTTCCATATATTCTGGTTCTCTGTCTGTTTCGTTTGTGCTTTCTTCTAGGGCTCGGATGGCTAGCAGTGGGAGCTGTCCTACTGTGGATGAAATCAATTTATTGACCAGAAATTTTATCAAGGGAATACCACAACATATTACCAGCAAGACCGCCACCCCTGTTGGTGCCAAGATTACACCTATCTGGTATAACCAGTCTTTCCATGATATCCACCCTCTCCTTAGAGTCCCAAACAGTGAAAATAGTGGGCCAATATTCATTCCATTCCCTACAATGTATCCAGAATCGTCAGTTTCATTTCTCCCTCCTATGGAGTTACTTAACAGTTCCTGTTGCATCTCCTCAAGTGTGATTAAGAGCTCTGTCAAATTTCCGTCTTCCCCTGTACGCATGGGAATAGCTGTGCAACATTCGGTGGCTTTGATCATAATACAAACTCCTTGTTCATCAGCCATCATCATCTCGATAGCTAATCTATTTTGCATTGTCATTAGCGAGGTGGCGTGCAGTTGTTCGGTTAAGGCTCCTACTGCTGCCAATGTCCAGTTCAGGTATCTTTGCTGATTATACCACAAGTAATTAATCCACTGCACCTCCTGGAACCTAGAACGGATTTTTGGAGTAACCCCGAACAGAGCCAATGCCCATCCCCATTTATCCGCATCTTCATCTGCTTTAACTCTGCTACTGTCTATGGCTTCTAACTGTCGGGGTATCCCTTCTGGTATCCCGTTTCTTACTGTGATGTTGTAGTCTGTTTTAAACGTCATTATTCCTCTTTTCTTACGAAGTTTCTGTGGCATGGGTTGTATTGAATTCGGCATTTCAATTACTGTTATTGCTCCTGTGAGCATCACAGGAGCACAAAGGCCTTTCCAATTCGGGGACAGCGATGACAGGAGTTTCCTTTTTTGTCCGCATATCCAAAAGATGTCAGCTAAGGGTACCGTTCCCTTAGCTAAATTTGGAGTAGATACCCATGAAGCATGGGTGAGATTCAGTCCAATTACCGACCCCCCTGTGGCCGGTACTATTTGTTCACACTGTATGCCTGCTGCTGGCAGGGTGTGACAGACGGTAATGTTCCATGCTGTTTTGGCCGGTTTGTATTCTTGCTGCTTTTGCATACACTGTATGTGGTGTTTTGGCTGGGTCGTCTCTACCTGCCAATCACTTATGTATTGTGCTACTAAGCCTTTAGCTATACAGAATGGGTGTATCATCCCTTTCTCTATTTTAATCATAGGTGGAACGGTTCCTTCTGTACTTAGGGGCACTGGACAAAGTTTACTGTCGGCAGCATATTTTTCATCACCTACTGCCATTTTCAGAACACATTGTGTATAGCATTCTGCTTGGTCTGAGTTATGTTGGGGACTCCTATAACAGTTGTTGATATCAGGTAGGGGTTTAGCCTGAGGTATCACACCTTTCCGGTGACAGGCTATGCAAGGCTTTTCACTGATCTGCCTAGCCGAAAATTTCAACCATTGGTAAAATAAATTGGTCTTCAACCCTTGTGTGCGGGCTAGGTCTGTACTGGGATCCCATCTCCCTAAGTGACTGCTTGTTTCTAGGCTTCTAATTGTCCTCTTTTTCCTTGGTTTGATTTTTACCCATTTTGTGGCTTCATGTACTGTAACAGTTACGTCTTGCTTGGTTTCCCTGCATCCTCTTTTATCACAAATTACCTCTATGTTGAGTGTTCCCTCCTCTTCACATTTGATGCTAATGGCTTTGCCTAATATGTAATCCCCCAGCTTTCCCTGTATTCCTATGTTCTTGTAGGCTTTTGATTTAATGTATACCAAATTATATGTTTTTCCTGTGTTTAGAATGCCTTGTTTAGCTGCTATTGCGGCCATGGCCACGGCACAGTCCGTTGTATGTTTTGGATGTCTATTTTCTCCCATACTGACCACCAGTAGTATTGTCAATCCCTTGAATAATTCCTTAATCATTGCTCTGATGACTGTTGAGATGTGCTACTAGATGTGCTACTAAGTGAGCCGTCACTAGATGAGCTGTCACTAGGGATGTGTGGTGTATCTGTGCTTTGTCTGGGTTGTACTTCCTGCGGTTCTTCTGTCGGTAAATCTACTGAGTTGCTGTCCGAGTCTGATGTCTCCTGTGGCCTGTCTATCTGTCGGTCTGTATTTCTGTCTGTCTGTTGGCCTGCGTCTCCAGTTGTTTCTGAGTCTGCATCTGAGTCTGTCGCTGCTCTATCTGGCAGGGATCCACTACTCTCTGAAGCTGTGCGTCGTCTTTGTTCAATCAGTCTCTGTGAGCGCCTTGGCCAGTGTTCGCCTGGCTGCAGGGAGGCGTGGCCTTCCCTCTGTGCTTCTTCTGGCTGCAGGGAGGCGTGGCCGTCCCTCGGTGCTGCTGTAGGGTCTCTGGCTTCTCCTGCTTCCCCCCTTGGCCCGGCGGCTCTGCCAAGACGAGCTTGCCGAGGCCGCAGGGGCGCTGGGCCACCAACCCTACAGCAGTGGTTTAAATGAAACCAAGTGTCCTTACCGTCTACTTTGACTGCTGTACGTGAGCAAGCGGCAACGCATCCAGCCAGGTTAGTTTGCCATTGCTGTCTGCTATGATTTTTGCTAGTTTGTTCTTTAAAATGCCATTAGCCCGTTCCACCGCCCCATTTGATTGGGGGTGATAAACACACCCAAACTTCTGTTTGATACCCAATTGTTTGAATGTTTCTTGTGTAACCTTGGCTACAAAAGCCCTACCGTTGTCAGATGAGATAGTATCTGGAATGCCAAATCTTGGAAAGACGTCTCGGCACAAGAATTTGGCTACCGTTTTATGGTCTTGATTTGCAGAGGCTACTGCCTCAATCCATCGGCTGAATCTGCATATCACTACCGAAACATATCTCATTCGTTTAACTCGATTTTCAGCTCCCATGTCTATGAAATCCATCATAAGATGTCTGAATGGCCCATCAGGGACCGGAATGTGGGCTAAAGGGGCTGTGAATGATTTCCGGACATTGTACTGTGCACATACCTCACACTCATTCAACAAACGGTCCACTGTTGCTGCCATATATGGTGACCACCAGACAGCTTTTAGTTTGTTCATAATTTGGACTCGCGAACAATGATCGGGTCCGTGGGCCCAAATGATTGCATGTCGTAATAAATTGGTGGGTAACACAAAATGTCCATGACTACTGCGCCACAGCTTGTCCGCTGGCCCCTGACTGCGTGTCTCAATAGCGCCTCGTTTAACCCACATTCGTTTTTCTTCTCCACTGGCCCTACTTTGAGCCACTATCAGTGCGTCAAGTGAAACCAGTGGGGCACAATCTTGGATGGTTAGCAGGGGAAACATATTTTCTCCTTGTGGTCCTTTGCGAGCTGCGTCATCTGCTAGGTTGTTACCTTGAGCTATGATGTTATTATTCTTTTGATGACCTGCACATTTAATGATGGCTACCTCAGACGGTAATTGGAGAGCTTGTAACAGTTGGGAAATCGCTTCTCCATGAGTGACAGGGGTGCCATCTGCTCTCAGGAATCCCCTTTGTTTCCAAATGTTTGCATGTACATGACATACGCCATAAGCGTAGGCTGATTCTGTGTAGATATTAACACGTTGATCTTTAGCTATCTGGCAAGCCATAGTTAAGGCTTTGATTTCTGCCAGTTGGGCTGAACAAGGCTGATCAATTCCTTGGGACTCCAGTAATTCAAACGTCTCGCCATCCGTGTTTAGTTTAACAATCCCCATACCCGCATGCAATCCCGCGGCATCCCGAAAGCATGAGCCATCCACGAACAGGGTTAGATCTGCATCTATGGCGTGATTATACAAATGTTCTCTGGCTCTCAAAAATTTCTCTGTCTCTGCCACACAGTTATGTGGAGTACCATCTAACGGTGTGGTCAATTTGGTGGCGGGATTCACCGTGTGACAACGTTGTATTGTTATTTCTGGAGCGGACAACACAACTTCATATCCAGTGCGTCTAGCTTGTGTTAAGACAAAACGTTGACTGGTTAGCAGGGCATGTAACTGATGCGACGTGTACAACGTTACTGCATGTCCCATGATTATGGATGATGCTTTTTGAAATGCAAAAGCAGCTGCTGCTAGACCCTGATAGCATGGTGGCAATCCTGTTTCAATGTTGTCAAGCTTTGTACTATAATAGGCCAATGGTTGTTTTCCTTCATTTGTTTCCTGCATTAGTACAGCACAAGCATATCCAGTTTTTTCAGTAACATACAAATGGAAAGGTTTCCCATAATCTGGGTTACCTAATGCAGGAGCAGATTGCATGTCTGTTTTTAGGGCCTCAAAAGCTCCCGTTGCCTGATCTGTCCAGACGAGGAGAGCTGCATTGCTTGTTTGCCCCACTGCTCTAATCATGGCACGCAAAGGTGCAGTTTTTATAGCATAATCACAAATCCACGGCCGACTGTACCCTGCCATCCCAAGGAATGAAAGCATCTGTCCCACTGTTTGGGGTTTGGGAGCCTTGATTATAGCCTCCACTTGGCTTGGGGCTATACATCGCGTGGTCCCACACAACTGTCTTCCCAAGTATTCTACTTGTTGTTTGCAGAACTGCAATTTGTCCTTACTTACTTTATGACCTCCATCTGCCAATGCATGCAATACAATTAATGAATCTTTTTCACACTGTTCTTGAGTCTCTGATGCAATAAGGAGATCATCCATATATTGCACCAATGTACTGGGTATGTCAAGGTGTTGTAAATCTTCAGCCAGGACTTTGTTAAAGATGGCTGGGGACAGGTTCAGTCCCTGAGGTAGCCGTGTATACGTTAGCTGTTGTCCCAGAAATGTGAATGCAAACAAATGTTGTGAGTCTGGGTGCACAGGCACACTGAAATAGGCTGAACACAGATCGATTACTGTGTACCATTTTGCTCCAGCAGGGATGCTTGATAGTATAGTATGCGGATCAGGTACTATAGGTGCATCCATTTCTATAATTGCATTGATAGGACGCAGATCATGTACCAGCCGATACTCTTTGGTATTGTTTTTAGGGATAGGGTAGATAGGAGTATTGCATGGGCTTGCAGTTTTTATTAAAACTCCAGCTGCCATTAGTCCCTTGATTACTGGTTTTATGCCTTCAATAGCCTGAGGTTTTAATGGATACTGCCTTTGGTGAGGCAGTTTTGCTCCCGGTTTTACTTTTATTTTTACTGGTAAGGCTGTTTTTACTAGTCCTACATCCGTTTTGCTTTTGGACCACACCACTGGTGGTATTTGCTCTAACAATTTCTCTTGTTGGGCCGATAACACCATCTGTCCCTCTGGTCTAGGATTGAGCTCCACTTTTTGAGCTATAGCCTCATCATTTACTTTTAAATTAATTCGTACAAACTGCTGGTCTTTTGACAGGTGTACTTGTGGACTTTCCATGTTTTGCCATTCTTCAACTTCTGAGGCTGTCTTTACCATTGGACCTAGGTCATGGGATTCGTACTTTTCAGAGACTAAAAGGGTCACATGAGGTGTGGCATTCGGCACTTGATACCATTGTTGTTCAGCTGAAGTTAGCTTGACAGAAGCTGCGGCCCCTTGGGGGCCTAAATAAATTTCTGTGGTGGTTATGTGAAACAGCCGTTGATTCATCAATGCATCCCAGCAGCATGCATAGTCAGTTTGTTCTTGTTTGGCGTCGAACATCAGGGTGACATGTAAAGGTAAACTAGGTGTACATACTGCTTCATAGTGTTGTTCTGCCCAGGGCTTCCATTTTTCCCATTCCAGTTGGAGATTTGAATTTTCTGGTTGTAACTTCAGCCAGTATACCATGGGTTGCACAGGTCGGCCCTTGTTTTCCATGTCCATAAGCACCATAATGTTGGCGAGTGCTTCGTCAGGAAAGTGTATTTGCAGTCCTTGATGGGTACACACTATCTGGGTTTGTAGCTTACATAAAATGTCTCTTCCCAGCAAATTCACAGGTGTATTTTGTGAGTATAACAGGGGTGCTTCAATTGTTTTTCCTACAGTCGTTACAGGAAGTGGGCGTGTAAACGGTATTATTTGAGTCTTCCCAGAGAAGCCGATGGTCTTAATTACAGACCCAGAGAGGGGGAGATGAGCGCCCATTTTCCCTATGCAAGAGTATGTTGCCCCTGTATCCACCATGAAAGGGAAATCTCTGTTTTGTATATTAACAGTGACGGTTGGCTCTTCCTTAGGTATCATCGAAATAGCCAATGCCACCGTTTCCCCCTCTGTCTTCTCTAGGCCTCCCTATTGCCAATAGGCAGAGGGTCCAACCCAAGGTCGGGCCGGACAATTTCTCATTCGATGTCCAGGTTGTCCACAGCTCCAACACTCATTAGAGGGTTGATCCCCTATTGGGGGTGTTGGTCCCATAGGCGGTCCCGCTTGACTGTTCCTGGGAGCTGAGTTTTGGAATCTGCTTCCAAATGAAGGTTGGCGAGATCCTCTTCGCCACCCTCCTCTTTGACCTTGAAAGTTCCGTGACTCTCCTCTCCACCCATGACTGTAGGTGGGTCCATTTCCGGGTGTGCCAGTGCTATGGTAGTGATAGTGATGCTCCACTGGTGCTGAGACTTCTCCTGTAGGAGTGCTTCCTGCTGCTCCTTGGGGGCTCTGTGTGGCTGTTACCACAGGTGCCTGTATGGTGGCAGCAGTGTTTGCCGTAGGGCCTAGGCTTGCCGACTCAGAAGGAACAGGGGTCATCATTGGTGCCTGGGTCTTTGTTTTTTCTTTCTTGACTTTGGTTAGCTCTCCCAACTGCATCTGCACCAATTTTTTCGTCAGGGATTTTGCTGCATCTTCTTCTTTTTGTTTTTCTTTCTTGTAGATTTCAAGATGGTGACAAATATGCTCAGAGTATAAAGCCCAATTCATTTTTGATAGTCCCACGACTCCATCTAGGGCTTTCTGAACCTCATCTGGTAGAGCTTTTTTACAGTTATTTTAAACAGGATTTCAGTTGCTGGAGAATGGTTCCATGCATTTCCTGTTTCCTCCGCCCATCTCTTCTGGAATCGGTGCAGGAACTTCTTTGGGCACTCTTCAGGTGTCCACTCCTCATCATCCAATTTAGAGGGATCCAAGACCTCAGGGTACTTTCTTCTCAGTCCTTCCCACATGGAGTTTCTATAGCGATTAAAGGGGACTTCATCATGTTGATTAGTGCCCATCATTTGTGTTAGTCCAACCTTTCCTGCTAATTCTTCAGTGTCATGTTTTCCCATGACATGCATTAGCAAGGCTTTTATGTCACCTAAAGACAAGGTTACCCCTGCAGTGCCTTCTTCTAAGGCAGTTATCCATCTCCCAGCTCCTTGGGTGATGTCTGGCAGTCTGTTGGCCAGCCCCACCATGTCTGTCCAGCTCCATGGGGTATACACATGATGACCATTTCTAACCACCAGTGGGCATATTAGGTCTTCGTCCTCCTCTTCTTCTGTGGGGACTCCATACTGTCTTCCAGATCGAGTGCGACTGACTGGTTCCAGGCAGTCCATCCAGTCGGTTATATTCTGTTCTAAAGCCGCTATGTCTTTGGCTACACATTGTTGTCTTTGCCTGAGTCGGGCCTCTTTTGCAGTCTCAATGATGATCTCACCAGAAATTTTTCAGGTGGGTGGCTCTATAATGTGATTCCCTTGATTGGGCGTCGATTGTTGTAATATTCTTCTTTCCTCGGCGTCCCTATGTCTTTGTATTCTTTCCTTCGCTAGCCGAAGCTGCTCAGCTAGTTCTTCATTATCTCTTCTGGCCAGATCCAGTGTGTCACAGAAGCTCTTGTGCCACTCTTCGGAGCCTCTATAGCCTGTAAAGGTCCAGTCGGCTGACTTATGGTGGGAGGGGACGGTTTTCAGTGGACCTCGATGTGCAGGCGGAGCCTTCAGGTCTCTCTCTTTATCCTCGTCTGCCTCCGTGTCACTGTTATTTGTGGCCCCCCCTGCTGGTCGTGGTGTGCGACCACTTACTTTCGGACTTGGAGACCTTGTATGATCCATTTGACAGACTGAGGACCTGTCTCCTTGTGGCTCTCGAGCTTTTAGTGTCAGTGTGAATTTGCCCTCCACATCCATGCCTTGGTCCTCTTCACGAGTTCCTAATACAAATTGTCCAGCTGTCTTCCCCATATCATGACGTTTATATGGGGGTGGCTCTGCTTCCCAGCTCGGTGCACTGGCTTTAGTCTCTTTGGATCTTTCCTCTGTCATTTTTTCTCTTTTCTGCTGTAGCCTCTGTGCTTCCTGCTTGAACAAGGCCAAAACTTCTTTTTCTTCAGTGCGTTTTTTGTTGTTTTTTACGTTCTTCTGCTGATCTTTAATTTCTTTTTTCTGTATTTCTACCGCAACTGCTTCACACATCGCCGGATCAAATGATCCCACCAAAGGCCATTGCCTGCCCCCATGTGACCTTTTGTGCCACTTTCTCATACATTGGTTGGCCTTAGTGCGTTTTCCTGGATATTTTCTTAGTACTAAGTCTAGCGGGGTACTTTCCCGACCTTGACCTTGAGAGTTACCCATGTAACCCTGACAAACGCTATGTGAGGTGTTTCTATGGTGTTCTGGTAGTCCCTCAGGGGCTGTCCTGATCCAGACCAATAACTTGCTGGCTGTAACACCTGTTTTGTATTTTAAACCCTTAAAAGGATTAAATTTCCAACTGCTATGCCCGTCTTCTTTTTCTTTAACTAAATATGAAAATTTACCTGTTTCCCACCGAACCTTCCTTGGGACCACAGTCAGAGTCAACCTAGGAAACAGTTCTTCACCTGGATCGGTTGGTAGTGTTACTAAATGATTTAATGGTATGCTAAGTTCTTTATTAGGGTCAGCACAAAGCAGCTCCAGCCACGGGGTTAAACCCTGATGCCACAGACGTCTTATCAGCAGCTCCCAATTAATTAGAGGGAATTGTTCTTTCTTTTGCTTCAGATTGATTACCTTAGTAATCTGCCATAATTTCTGATTGATCTCTTGTTCGTCCTGCCAATGTTCTGCTCCTACCCTGTCAAAATAGGTCCTTTCCAGCCAAAAATGTGTCCTGATTCCCTGGGTTTCGATGTCTCCGTCAGTCAAGTAATGTTCTGGGAGTATTATTTCATCATCACTTAAGTCAATCAATCAATCAACTTTTTTTTTTTTTTTATATAGCGCCAAATCACAACAAACAGTTGCCCCAAGGCGCTCCACATTGCAAGGCAAGGCCATACAATAATTATGAAAAACCCAACGGTCAAATCGACCCCCTATGAGCAAGCACTTGGCCACAGTGGGAAGGAAAAACTCCCTTTTAACAGGAAGAAACCTCCAGCAGAACCAGGCTCAGGGAGGGGCAGTCTTCTGCTGAGACTGGTTGGGGCTGAGGGAAAGAACCAGGAAAAAGAGATCGATCACTAATGATTAAATGCAGAGTGATGCATACGGAGCAAAAAGAGAAAGAAACAGTGCATCATGGGAACCCCCCCCACAGTCTACGTCTAAAGCAACATAACCAAGGGATGGTCCAGGGTCACCCGATCCAGCCCTAACTATAAGCCTTAGCGAAAAGGAAAGTTTTAAGCCTAATCTTAAAAGTAGAGAGGGTATCTGTCTCCCTGATCTGAATTGGGAGCTGGTTCCACAGGAGAGGAGCCTGAAAGCTGAAGGCTCTGCCTCCCATTCTACTCTTACAAACCCTAGGAACTACAAGTAAGCCCGCAGTCTGAGAGCGAAGCGCTCTAATGGGGTAATATGGTACTACGAGGTCCCTAAGATAAGATGGGACCTGATTATTCAAAACCTTATAAGTAAGAAGAAGAATTTTAAATTCTATTCTAGCATTAACAGGAAGCCAATAAAGGGAGGCCAACACGGGTGAGATATGCTCTCTCCTGCTAGTCCCCGTCAGTACTCTAGCTGCAGCATTCTGAACCAACTGAAGGCTTTTTAGGGAACTTTTAGGACAACCTGATAATAATGAATTACAATAGTCCAGCCTAGAGGAAATAAATGCATGAATTAGTTTTTCAGCATCACTCTGAGACAAGACCTTTCTGATTTTAGAGATATTGCGTAAATGCAAAAAGGCAGTCCTACATATTTGTTTAATATGCGCTTTGAATGACATATCCTGATCAAAAATAACTCCAAGATTTCTCACAGTATTACTAGAGATCAGGGAAATGCCATCCAGAGTAATGATCTGGTTAGACACCATGCTTCTAAGATTTGTGGGGCCAAGTACAATAACTTCAGTTTTATCTGAGTTTAAAAGCAGGAAATTAGAGGTCATCCATGTCTTTATGTCTGTAAGACAATCCTGCAGTTTAGCTAATTGGTGTGTATCCTCTGGCTTCATGGATAGATAAAGCTGGGTATCATCTGCGTAACAATGAAAATTTAAGCAATACCGTCTAATAATACTGCCCAAGGGAAGCATGTATAAAGTGAATAAAATTGTCCTAGCACAGAACCTTGTGGAACTCCATAATTAACTTTAGTCTGTGAAGAAGATTCCCCATTTACATGAACAAACTGTAATCTATTAGACAAATATGATTCAAACCACCGCAGCGCAATGCCTTTAATACCTATGACATGCTCTAATCTCTGTAATAAAATTTTATGGTCAACAGTATCAAAAGCAGCACTGAGGTCCAACAGAACAAGCACAGAGATAAGTCCACTGTCCGAAGCCATAAGAAGATCATTTGTAACCTTCACTAATGCTGTTTCTGTACTATGATGAATTCTAAAACCTGACTGAAACTCTTCAAATAGACCATTCCTCTGCAGGTGATCAGTTAGCTGTTTTACAACTACCCTCTCAAGAATCTTTGAGAGAAAAGGAAGGTTGGAGATTGGCCTATAATTAGCTAAGATAGCTGGGTCAAGTGATGGCTTTTTAAGTAATGGTTTAATTACTGCCACCTTAAAGGCCTGTGGTACATAACCAACTAACAAAGATAGATTGATCATATTTAAGATTGAAGCATTAAATAATGGTAGGACTTCCTTGAGCAGCCTGGCAGGAATGGGGTCTAATAAGCATGTTGATGGTTTGGATGAAGTAACTAATGAAAATAACTCAGACAGAACAATCGGAGAGAAAGAGTCTAACCAAATACCGGCATCACTGAAAGCAGCCAAAGATAACGATACATCTTTGGGATGGTTATGAGTAATTTTTTCTCTAATAGTCAAAATTTTGTTAGCAAAGAAAGTCATGAAGTCATTACTAGTTAAAGTTAATGGAATACTCAGCTCAATAGAGCTCTGACTCTTTGTCAGCCTGGCTACAGTGCTGAAAAGAAACCTGGGGTTGTTCTTATTTTCTTCAATTAGTGATGAGTAGAAAGATGTCCTAGCTTCACGAAGGGCTTTCTTATAGAGCAACAAACTCTTTTTCCAGGCTAAGTGAAGATCTTCTAAATTAGTGAGACGCCATTTCCTCTCCAACTTACGGGTTATCTGCTTTAAGCTACGAGTTTGTGAGTTATACCACGGAGTCAGACACTTCTGATTTAAAGCTCTCTTTTTCAGAGGAGCTACAGCATCCAAAGTTGTCTTCAATGAGGATGTAAAACTATTGACAAGATACTCTAACTCCCTTACAGAGTTTAGGTAGCTACTCTGCTCTGAGTTGGTATATGACATTAGAGAACATAAAGAAGGAATCATATCCTTAAACGTAGTTACAGCGCTTTCTGAAAGACTTCTAGTGTAATGAAACTTATTCCCCACTGCAGGGTAGTCCATCAGGGTAAATGTAAATGTTATTAAAAAATGATCAGACAAAAGGGAGTTTTCAGGGAATACTGTTAAGTCTTCTATTTCCATACCATAAGTCAGAACAAGATCTAAAATATGATTAAAGTGGTGGGTGGACATTTACTTTTTGAGCAAAGCCGATAGAGTCTAATAATAGATTAAATGCAGTGTTGAGGCTGTCATTCTCAGCATCTGTGTGGATGTTAAAATCGCCCACTATAATTATCTTATCTGAGCTAAGCACTAAGTCAGACAAAAGGTCTGAAAATTCACAGAGAAACTCACAGTAACGACCAGGTGGACGATAGATAATAACAAATAAAACTGGTTTTTGGGACTTCCAATTTGGATGGACAAGACTAAGAGACAAGCTTTCAAATGAATTAAAGCTCTGTCTAGGTTTTTGATTAATTAATAAGCTGGAATGGAAGATTGCTGCTAATCCTCCGCCCCGGCCCGTGCTACGAGCATTCTGACAGTTAGTGTGACTCGGGGGTGTTGACTCATTTAAACTAACATATTCATCCTGCTGTAACCAAGTTTCTGTTAGGCAGAATAAATCAATACGTTGATCAATTATTATATCATTTACCAACAGGGACTTAGAAGAAAGAGACCTAATGTTTAATAGACCACATTTAACTGTTTTAGTCTGTGGTGCAATTGAAGGTGCTATATTATTTTTTCTTTTTGAATTTTTATGCTTAAATAGATTTTTGCTAGTTATTGGTGGTCTGGGAGCAGGCACCATCTCTACGGGGATGGGGTAATAAGGGGATGGCAGGGGGAGAGAAGCTGCAGAGAGGTGTGTAAGACCACAGCTCTGCCTCCTGGTCCCAACGCTAGACAGTCACAGTTTGGAGGATCCCAAAAAATTGGCCAGATTTCTAGAAATGAGAGCTGCTCCCTCTAAAGTGGGATGGATGCCGTCTCTCCTAACAAGACCAGGTTTTCCCCAGAAGCTTTGCCAATTATCAATGAAGCCCACCTCATTTTTTGGACACCACTCAGACAGCCAGCAATTCAAGGAGAACATGCGGCTAAACATGTCACTCCCGGTCTGATTGGGGAGGGGCCCAGAGAAAACAACAGAGTCCGACGTTTTTGCAAAGTTACACACCGATTCAATGTTAATTTTAGTGACCTCCGATTGGCGTAACCGAGTGTCATTACTGCCGACGTGAATTACAATCTTACCAAATTTACGCTTAGCCTTAGCCAGCAGTTTCAAATTTCCTTCAATGTCGCCTGCTCTGGCCCCCAGAAGACAATTGACAATGGTTGCTGGTGTCGCTAACTTCACATTTCTCAAAACAGAGTCGCCAATAACCAGAGTTTGATCCTCGGCGAGTGTATCGTCGAGTGGGGAAAAACGGTTAGAGATGTGAACGGGTTGACGGTGTACACGGGGCTTCTGTTTAGGGCTACGCTTCCTCCTCACAGTCACCCAGTCAGCCTGCCTTCCCGACTGCACGGGGTCTGCCAGGGGGGAACTAACGGCGGCTAAGCTACCTTGGTCCGCACCGACTACAGGGGCCTGGCTAGCTGTAGAATTTTCCACGGTGCGGAGCCGAGCCTCCAATTCGCCCAGCCTGGCCTCCAAAGCTACGAATAAGCTGCACTTATTACAAGTACCGTTACTGCTAAAAGAGGCCGAGGAATAACTAAACATTTCACACCCAGAGCAGAAAAGTACGGGAGAGACAGGAGAAGCCGCCATGCCAAAACGGCCAAGAGCCAGCAGCTACGCTAAGCCAGCGGATTCCCAAACAGGGAATCCGACACTAGACAGGCTGTGGAGCAGCACAGGTAACGCACGACAACAGTGCCAAAACAAAACAAAAATCCACTAGACAGGCTGTGGAGCAGCACAGGTAACGCACAACAACAGTGCTAAAAAATAAAATAAAATAAAAATAAAAATCCACTGGACAGGCTGTGGAGCAGCACAGGTAACGCACGACAACAGTGCTAAAAAATAAAATAAAATAAAAATAAAAATCCACTAGACAGGCTGTGGAGCAGCACAGGTAACGCACGACAACAGTGCCAAAAAAAATAAAATCAAAATCAAAATCCACTGGACAGGCTGTGGAGCAGCACAGGTAACGCACGACAACGGTGCCAAAACAAAACAAAAAACCACTAGACAGGCTGTGGAGCAGCACAGGTAACGCACGACAACAGTGCCAAAAAATAAAATAAAAATCCACTGGACAGGCTGTGGAGCAGCACAGGCAACGCACGACAACAGCGCTAAAAAAAAAAAAATAAATAAAAATAAAATAAAAATCCACTGGACAGGCTGTGGAGCAGCACAGGTAACACACGACAACAGTGCTAAAAAATAAAATAAAAATCCACTGGACAGGCTGTGGAGCAGCACAGGTAACACACGACAACAGTGGTAAAAAATAAAATAAAAATCCACTGGACAGGCTGTGGAACAGCACAGGTAACACACGACAACAGTGCTAAAAAATAAAATAAAAATCCACTGGACAGGCTGTGGAACAGCACAGATAACACACGACAACAGTGGTAAAAAATAAAATAAAAATCCACTAGACAGGCTGTGGAGCAGCACAGGTAACACACGACAACAGTGCTAAAAAAAATAAAATAAAAATCCACTGGACAGGCTGTGGAACAGCACAGGTAACACACGACAACAGTGCTAAAAAAAATAAAATAAAAATCCACTGGACAGGCTGTGGAACAGCACAGGTAACACACGACAACAGTGCTAAAAAATAAAATAAAAATCCACTGGACAGGCTGTGGAACAGCACAGGTAACACACGACAACAGTGCTAAAAAATAAAATAAAAATCCACTAGACAGGCTGTGGAGCAGCACAGGTAACACACGACAACAGTGCTAAAAAAAATAAAATAAAAATCCACTGGACAGGCTGTGGAACAGCACAGGTAAGACACGACAACAGTGCTAAAAAATAAAATAAAAATCCACTGGACAGGCTGTGGAACAGCACAGGTAACACACGACAACAGTGGTAAAAAATAAAATAAAAATCCACTAGACAGGCTGTGGAGCAGCACAGGTAACACACGACAACAGTGCTAAAAAAAATAAAATCAAAATCCACTGGACAGGCTGTGGAGCAGCACAGGTAAAAATCCACTGAACAGGCTGTGGAGCAGCACAGGTAACACACGACAACAGTGCTAAAAAATAAAATAAAAATCCACCGGACAGGCCGTGGAGCAGCACAGGTAACACACGACAACAGTGCTAAAAAATAAAATAAAAATCCACCGGACAGGCCGTGGAGCAGCACAGGCAACACACGACAACAGTGCTAAAAAAACATTATACAGACTAACATTTATACAGTCTGTCCCATCAATGACTGTCCCAAGCATTGATCAGTCTGTCAGCTTTTTCACTATAATCTAAGCTTTATCTCTTTTGATTTATAACCAATTTTATTTATTTAATCCTCTTACAACCCTAACACTTCCTAATGTCTTTGCTCCCGACTTTCTATTTTCCTTCTAATTTTTTTTAACTTTCTGCTTCTAGTCTTTTTCTGCTATATTTGTTTATTAGTTTTCTCTCTTTGAAATAATATCTACCTTCTCTGTATTTACATAGCACTCTTCTCCTGTCTTTTTCTTCACTGTCTCTGTTTCACACTTTCCTCTCTGCCTGTCATGCACCTCCCAAGTCCTCCTGTTGGGTCTAAATACCTCCCCCTCGTACTCTTTCACATTAATCTTGTATGTCAGCCAGCTTGCAAGCCCTCACAGCTTTGCTTGCACCTCCCCGCTTACTCTCCACTCTCCCACACACAATTTTCAACAGCTTTATACACAAAAATTATTAAAAACAACTTTCTATATATCTCTATCTAGACTTCTGCCACTTTTCACTCCGCGGCTTTAAACAACCTTTTTATTCACTTAACACCAATGTGTTCTGTTTAAGCATGTATCTCTTCTTCACGTTAGACAGCTTCTCCGGCGCTGTCAGCAACTTCATATATTACTTTTTTACAAGCCCTCTTTGAGCGTACAATATTTCATTTACTTCTACGCCTTACCGCGCCTCGCGTGCGTATCCTGTGCTTAATATATTATTTTTCACCAGCTCCTTTCTGAGCATACAATATTTCATTTATTTCTACGCCTTACCGCGCCTCGCGTGCGTATCCTGTGCTTACTATATTATTTTCACAAGCTCCTTTCTGAGCATACAATATTTCATTTATTTCTACGCCTTACCGCGCCTCGCGTGCGTATCCTGTGCCTTTCTGCACTTTCTTCTACCTTTTTTTCACTTACTGAGCTCCTCGTGAGCTTAATGTGCCTTTGCACTGAAAATATTCTCTTTTTCTTTTCTTATAAAAAAACTCATATTACTGTGTACTTAATTACTTATTCTTCTCCCATGCCCCACAAGCGTGTATTTGGTGCCTTACTGCACTATTTTCTGCTTCATTAATTCTCATGTATTCTGCACTAACTCTCTATTTATTTTAATATTTTTTTATAGTTTTTCTCTTTTCTTAAAAAATGACGTCCTTTATTGAGCTCTTTTACTTACTGTCAGCTGTGCTTCTTTGCACTTTTCTCTTTAAATCTCTTTATCACGTACGGTATTTCTACTGCGCCCCCTCAGGCGCTTATCTTGTGCTTTCTCTGCACGTATTCTCTTGTTAAACTCTTTTTTCTCACTTATTTCACTTCAGTCTCTGTTAAACTCTTTAAATAACCTTGTATTACCTTGTATCTATTTGTCAGTATACTCCCCTAAATTAACCCCTACAGCGCATGCTATCAGCCGGCACGTTAGTAACGAATTTCAACACCAATTATTCCCCAAGCATCCAGGTTAGTTCTCCACGCACTCTTTCCGCACCAGAGTTCATGAACATTCCTGACCTTTCACTCACATAGACATTCTTTTTCCCGGGAACACACACACCTTCTGAGCATTTTATCTACAAGGCCTGATAATTTTCAATCTTATCTTTTTTAGTCTCTTATCAATTTTCTTAGTCCAGGTTCTTTTGGGTAAGAGGCAATTAAAAAATATCACCTGTCAACTTGGGCGGAAATCCCGACTCACTCCTCCAGATCGTGCAGAAATTATAAAAGGTTTCTGCTTACCTTTTAGTCGTGATCACTGTTATTTACGGTCTGGAGGGATGAGCTGGACTGCCCCAGGCTGCCGGAATGCCCCTGGACCCTCCTGAAGCTGGCTCGCCAAGTTCTGTCGCGGCTCGTCTTTAGTCTTCTCAGGATGTCGTCTTTTAGATAACACAAACTAATTGCAAGTGATATGCTAGAAAATGACACAACACTTTAGAATAATTCAGCCTTAAGCAAGATAAAATGCACAGAGTTTTTAAGTTTATTTAAGCCTTCGACACAAAGCTTAGATAAACTGAGTCCTCTAGAGAGACTGAATATGACAACCGCGCTCGTCTATTTATTGGAGACCCGCGGGCATCGCTCCTCCTTCGACTTTTTTATTTATTTCATTCCCAAGACATGGTTTTCTATTGGAAGCGTCCTCTAGTGAACCCTAAGCAGGTGTTAGGCCATTATTTCAATGTGACAAACGCTCCCATTAAAACATGAAGGATTTACAACTGATTTTTTTAAAAGACCTTCAGCCACAGGTGCAGCTGGCCTGAGGCCCCCTCCGCACGTGGCCTCAGCCACACGTGCAGCTGGCCTGAGGCCCCTGCACGCGGCCTGCGGGAAAGCATCAAAAAGGCCTTGGAAAGCCCCTGACAGACTAAATGACTAATAGAGCCCTTTTTTTGGGTTGAACACCTGCTAGTTCAACCAGAGGACATACAGTTCGGATCAGGACACTTGATAGTTCATCACAGTTCAAATATGGACCTAAAAATTCTTCTACATCTTGCTGCTTTTGCATACACTGTATGTGGTGTTTTGCCTGGGTCGTCCCTACCTGCCAATCGCTTATGTATTGTGCTACTAAGCCTTTAGCTATACAGAATGGGTGTATCATCCCTTTCTCTATTTTAATCATAGGTGGAACGGTTCCTTCTGTACTTAGGGGCACTGGACAAAGTTTACTGTCGGCAGCATATTTTTCATCACCTACTGCCATTTTCATAACACATTGTGTATAGCATTCTGCTTGGTCTGAGTTATGTTGGGGGCTCCTATAACAGTTGTTGATATCAGGTAGGGGTTTAGCCTGAGGTATCACACCCTTCCGGTGACAGGCTATGCAAGGCTTTTCACTGATCTGCCTAGCCGAAAATTTCAACCATTGGTAAAATAAATTGGTCTTCAACCCTTGTGTGCGGGCTAGGTCTGTACTGGGATCCCATCTCCCTAAGTGACTGCTTGTTTCTAGGCTTCTAATTGTCCTCTTTTTCCTTGGTTTGATTTTTACCCATTTTGTGGCTTCATGTACTGTAACAGTTACGTCTTGCTTGTTTTCCCTGCATCCTCTTTTATCACAAATTACCTCTATGTTGAGTGTTCCCTCCTCTTCACATTTGATGCTAATGGCTTCGCCTAATATGTAATCCCCCAGCTTTCCCTGTATTCCTATGTTCTTGTAGGCTTTTGATTTAATGTATACCAAATTATATGTTTTTCCTGTGTTTAGAATGCCTTGTTTAGTTGCTATTGCGGCCATGGCCACGGCACAGTCCGTTGTATGTTTTGGATGTCTATTTTCTCCCATACTAACCACCAGTAGTATTGTCAATCCCTTGAATAATTCCTTAATCATTGTTCTGGTGACTGGTGAGATGTGCTACTAGATGTGCTACTGAGTGAGCCGTCGCTAGATGAGCTGTCACTAGGGATGTGTGGTGTATCTGTGCTTTGTCTGGGTTGTACTTCCTGTGGTTCTTCTGTTGGTAAATCTACTGAGTTGCTGTCCGAGTCTGATGTCTCCTGTGGCCTGTCTATCTGTCGGTCTGTATCTCTGTCTGTCTGTTGGCCTGCCTCTCCAGTTGTTTCTGAGTCTGCCTCTGAGTCTGTCGCTGCTCTATCTGGCAGGGATCCACTACTCTCTGAAGCTGTGCGTCGTCTTTGTTCAATCAGTCTCTGTGAGCGCCTTGGCCGGTGTTCGCCTGGCTGCAGGGAGGCGTGGCCTTCCCTCGGTGCTGCTTCTGGCTGCAGGGAGGCGTGGCCGTCCCTCTGTGCTGCTGTAGGGTCTCTGGCTTCTCTTGCTTCCCCCCTTGGCCCGGCGGCTCTGCCAAGACGAGCTTGCCGAGGCCGCAGGGGCGCTGGGCCACCAACCCTACAGCAGTGGTTTAAATGAAACCAAGTGTCCTTACCGTCTACTTTGACTGCTCTACGTGAGGCAAGAATAACTTTAAAAGGACCTTCTCGGCGGGGCCTGTCCCACTTCTTTTTGAACACTTTGACGTAAACCAGATCACCAGGCTGGATGCTCTGATTTTCAAGTGGAATCTCTGCTTCTCTGTCTTCTGTAGCACCTTTGACCTGCAAAAAGATAGTTTTGTGTATTTGGGTTAACTGTCTCAGATAATTATGCCATTCGTCTTGTAGCTGCTCCAGCGATGATCCTTCGTAGGGTCCTCTCAGGTATGGAATAGGCATCGGTCGACCTGTAAGAGCTTCAAATGGTGTCAAATGGGTTAGTCGGTTAGTTTGTGAGCGCATTGACAATAAAGCAAGCGGCAACGCATCCAGCCAGGTTAGTTTGCCATTGCTGTCTGCTATGATTTTTGCTAGTTTGTTCTTTAAAATGCCATTAGCCCGTTCCACCGCCCCATTTGATTGAGGGTGATAAACACACCCAAACTTCTGTTTGATACCCAATTGTTTGAATGTTTCTTGTGTAACCTTGGCTACAAAAGCCCTACTGTTGTCAGATGAGATAGTATCTGGAATGCCAAATCTTGGAAAGACGTCTCGGCACAAGAATTTGGCTACCGTTTTATGGTCTTGATTTGCAGAGGCTACTGCCTCAATCCATCGGCTGAACCTGCATATCACTACCAAAACATATCTCATTCGTTTAACTCGGTTTTCAGCTCCCATGTCTATGAAATCCATCATAAGATGTCTGAATGGCCCATCAGGGACCGGAATGTGGGCTAAAGGGGCTGTGAATGATTTCCGGACATTGTACTGTGCACATACCTCACACTCATTCAACAAACGGTCCACTGTAGCTGCCATATATGGTGACCACCAGACAGCTTTTAGTTTGTTCATAATTTGGACTCGCGAACAATGATCGGGTCCGTGGGCCCAAATGATTGCATGTCGTAATAAATTGGTGGGTAACACAAAATGTCTATGACTACTATGCCACAGCTTGTCTGCTGGCCCCTGACTGCGTGTCTCAATAGCGCCTCGTTTAACCCACATTCGTTTTTCTTCTCCACTGGCCCTACTTTGAGCCACTATCAGTGCGTCAAGTGAAACCAGTGGGGCACAATCTTGGATGGTTAGCAGGGGAAACATATTTTCCCCTTGTGCTCCTTTGCGAGCTGCGTCATCTGCTAGGTTGTTACCTTGAGCTATGATGTTATTATTCTTTTGATGACCTGCACATTTAATGATGGCTACCTCAGACGGTAATTGGAGAGCTTGTAACAGTTGGGAAATTGCTTCTCCATGAGTGACAGGGGTGCCATCTGCTCTCAGGAATCCCCTTTGTTTCCAAATGTTTGCATGTACATGACATACGCCATAAGCGTAGGCTGAGTCTGTGTAGATATTAACACGTTGATCTTTAGCTATCTGGCAAGCCATAGTTAAGGCTTTGATTTCTGCCAGTTGGGCTGAACAAGGCTGATCAATTCCTTGGGACTCCAGTAATTCAAAGGTCTCGCCATCCGTGTTTAATCTAACAATCCCCATACCCGCATGCAATCCCGCAGCATCCCGAAAGCATGAGCCGTCCACAAACAGGGTTAGATCTGCATCTATGGCGTGATTATACAAATGTTCTCTGGCTCTCAAAAATTTCTCTGTCTCTGCCACACAGTTATGTGGAGTACCATCTAACGGTGTGGTCAATTTGGTGGCGGGATTCACCGTGTGACAACGTTGTATTGTTATTTCTGGAACGGACAACACAACTTCATATCCAGTGCGTCTAGCTTGTGTTAAGACAAAACCCTGACTTGTTAGCAGGGCATGTAACTGATGCGACGTATACAACGTTACTGCATGTCCCATGATTATGGATGATGCTTTTTGAAATGCAAAGGCAGCTGCTGCTAGACCCTGATAGCATGGTGGCAATCCTGTTTCAATGTTGTCAAGCTTTGTACTATAATAGGCCAATGGTTGTTTTCCTTCATTTGTTTCCTGCATTAGTACAGCACAAGCATATCCAGCTTTTTCAGTAACATACAAATGGAAAGGTTTCCCATAATCTGGGTTACCTAATGCGGGAGCAGATTGCATGTCTGTTTTTAGGGCCTCAAAAGCTCCCGTTGCCTCATCTGTCCAGACGAGGAGAGCTGCATTGCTTGTTTGCCCCACTGCTCTAATCATGGCACGCAAAGGTGCAGTTTTTATAGCATAATCACAAATCCACGGCCGACTGTACCCTGCCATCCCAAGGAATGAAAGCATCTGTCCCACTGTTTGGGGTTTGGGAGCCTTGATTATAGCCTCCACTTGGCTTGGGGCTATACATCGCGTGGTCCCACACAACTGTCTTCCCAAGTATTCTACTTGTTGTTTGCAGAACTGCAATTTGTCCTTACTTACTTTATGACCTCCATCTGCCAATGCATGCAATACAATTAATGAATCTTTTTCACACTGTTCTTGAGTCTCTGATGCAATAAGGAGATCATCCATATATTGCACCAATGTACTGGGTATGTCAAGGTGTTGTAAATCTTCAGCCAGGACTTTGTTAAAGATGGCTGGGGACAGGTTCAGTCCCTGAGGTAGCCGTGTATACGTTAGCTGTTGTCCCAGAAATGTGAATGCAAACAAATGTTGTGAGTCTGGGTGCACAGGCACACTGAAATAGGCTGAACACAGATCGATTACTGTATACCATTTTGCTCCAGCAGGGATGCTTGATAGTATAGTATGCGGATCAGGTACTATAGGTGCATCCATTTCTATTATTGCATTGATAGGACGCAGATCATGTACCAGCCGATACTCTTTGGTATTGTTTTTAGGGATAGGGTAGATAGGAGTATTGCATGGGCTTGCAGTTTTTATTAAAACTCCAGCTGCCATTAGTCCCTTAATTACTGGTTTTATGCCTTCAATAGCCTGAGGTTTTAATGGATACTGCCTTTGGTGAGGCAGTTTTGCTCCCGGTTTTACTTTTATTTTTACTGGTAAGGCTGTTTTTACTAGTCCTACATCTGTTTTGCTTTTGGACCACACCACTGGTGGTATTTGCTCTAACAATTTCTCTTGTTGGGCCGATAACACCATCTGTCCCTCTGGTCTAGGATTGAGCTCCACTTTTTGAGCTATAGCCTCATCATTTACTTTTAAGTTAATTCGTACAAACTGCTGGTCTTTTGACAGATGTACTTGTGGACTTTCCATGTTTTGCCATTCTTCAACTTCTGAGGCTGTCTTTACCATTGGACCTAGGTCATGGGATTCATACTTTTCTGAGACTAAAAGGGTCACATGAGGCGTGGCATTCAGCACTTGATACCATTGTTGTTCAGCTGAAGTTAGCTTGACAGAAGCTGCGGCCCCTTGGGGGCCTAAATAAACTTCTGCGGTGGTTATGTGAAACAGCCGTTGATTCATCAATACATCCCAGCAGCATGCATAGTCAGTTTGTTCTTGTTTGGCATCGAACATCAGGGTGACATGTAAAGGTAAACTAGGTGTATATACTGCTTCATAGTGTTGTTCTGCCCAGGGCTTCCATTTTTCCCATTCCAGTTGAAGATTTGAATTTTCTGGTTGTAACTTCAGCCAGTATACCATGGGTTGCACAGGTCGGACCTTGTTTTCCATGTCCATAAGCACCATAATATTGGCGAGTGCTTCGTCAGGAAAGTGTATTTGCAGTCCTTGATGGGTACACACTATCTGGGTTTGCAGCTTACATAAAATGTCTCTTCCCAGCAAATTCACAGGTGTATTTTGTGAGTATAACAGGGGTGCTTCAATTGTTTTTCCTGCAATCGTTACAGGAAGTGGGCGTGTAAAAGGTATTATTTGAGTTTTCCCAGAGAAGCCGATGGTCTTAATTACAGACCCAGAGAGGGGGAGATGAGCGCCCATTTTCCCTATGCAAGAGTATGTTGCCCCTGTATCCACCATGAAAGGGAAATCTCTGTTTTGTATATTAACGGTGACGGTTGGCTCTTCCTTAGGTATCATCGAAATAGCCAATGCCACCGTTTCCCCCTCTGTCTTCTCTAGGCCCCCCTATTGCCAATAGGCAGAGGGTCCAACCCAAGGTCGGGCCGGACAATTTCTCATTCGATGTTCAGGTTGTCCACAGCTCCAACACTCATTAGAGGGTTGATCCCCTATTGGGGGTGTTGATCCCATAGGCGGTCCCGCTTGACTGTTCCTGGGAGCTGAGTTTTGGAATCTGCTTCCAAATGAAGGTTGGCGAGATCCTCTTCACCACCCTCCTCTTTGACCTTGAAAGTTCCGTGACTCTCCTCTCCACCCATGACTGTAGGTGGGTCCATTCCCGGGTGTGCCAGTGCTATGGTAGTGATAGTGATGCTCCACTGGTGCTGAGACTTCTCCTGTAGGAGTGCTCCCTGCTGCTCCTTGGGGGCTCTGTGTGGCTGTTACCACAGGTGCCTGTATGGTGGCAGCAGTGTTTGCCGTAAGGCCTGTGCTTGCCGGCTCAGAAGGAACAGGGGTCATCATTGGTGCCTGGGTCTTTGTTTTTTCTTTCTTGCCTTTGGTTAGTTCTCCCAACTGCATCTGCACCAATTTTTTCGTCAGGGATTTTGCTGCATCTTCTTCTTTTTGTTTTTCTTTCTTGTAGATTTCAAGATGGTGACAAATATGCTCAGAGTATAAAGCCCAATTCATTTTCGATAGTCCCACGACTCCATCTAGGGCTTTCTGAACCTCATCTGGTAGAGCCTTTTTTACAGTTATTTTAAACAGGATTTCAGTTGCTGGAGAATGGTTCCATGCATTTCCTGTTTCCTCCGCCCATCTTTTCTGGAATCGGTGCAGGAACTTCTTTGGGCACTCTTCAGGTGTCCACTCCTCATCATCCAATTTAGAGGGATCCAAGACCTCAGGGTACTTTCTTCTCAGTCCTTCCCACATGGAGTTTCTATAGCGATTAAAGGGGACTTCATCATGTTGATTAGTGCCCATCATCTGTGTTAGTCCAACCTTTCCTGCTAATTCTTCAGTGTCATGTTTTCCCATTACATGCATTAGCAAGGCTTTTATGTCACCTAAAGACAAGGTTACCCCTGCAGTGCCTTC
Source organism: Thalassophryne amazonica (assembly GCF_902500255.1). NCBI lineage: Eukaryota > Metazoa > Chordata > Actinopteri > Batrachoidiformes > Batrachoididae > Thalassophryne > Thalassophryne amazonica. The sequence goes on along the minus strand of NC_047120.1, from coordinate 6,138,025 downwards.
TTCTAAGGCAGTTATCCATCTCCCAGCTCCTTGGGTGATGTCTGGCAGCCTGTTGGCCAGCCCCACCATGTCTGTCCAGCTCCATGGGGTATACACATGATGACCATTCCTGACCACCAGTGGGCATATGAGGTCTTCGTCCTCCTCTTCTTCTGTGGGGGCTCCATACTGTCTTCCAGATCGAGTGCGACTGACTGGTTCCAGGTGGTCCATCCAGTTGGTTATATCCTGTTCTAAAGCCGCTATGTCTTTGGCTACACATTGTTGTCTTTGCCTGAGTCGGGCCTCTTTTGCACTCTCAATGATGATCTCACCAGAAATCTTTCGGGTGGGTGGCTCTATAATGTGATTCCCTTGATTGGGCGTCGATTGTTGTAATATTCTTCTTTCCTCGGCGTCCCTATGTCTTTGCATTCTTTCCTTCGCTAGCCGAAGTTGCTCAGCTAGTTCTTCATTATCTCTTCTGGCCAGATCCAGTGTGTCACAGAAGCTCTTGTGCCACTCTTTGGAGCCTCTATAGCCTGAGAAGGTCCAGTCGGTTGACTTATGGTGGGAGGGGACGGTTTTCAGTGGACCTCGATGTGCAGGTGGGGCCTTCAGGTCTCTCTTTCTATCCTCGTTTGCCTCAGTGTCACCGTTATATGTGGCCCCCCCTGCTGGTCGTGGTGAGCAACCACTTACTTCCGGACTTGGAGACCTTGTATGATCCATTTGACAGGCCGAGGACCTGTCTCCTTGTGGCTCTCGAGCTTTTAGTGTCAGTGTGAATTTGCCCTCCACATCCATGCCTTGGTCCTCTTCACGAGTGCCTAATACAAATTGTCCACCTGTCTTTCCCATATCATGACGTTTATATGGGGGTGGCTCTGCTTCCCAGCTCGGTGCACTGGCTTTAGTGTCTTTGGATCTTTCCTCTGTCATTTTTTATCTTTTCTGCTGTAGCCTCTGCGCTTCCTGCTTGAACAAGGCCAAAACTTCTTTTTCTTCAGTGCGTTTTTTGTTGTTATTCACGTTCTTCTGCTGATCTTTAATTTCTTTTTTCTGTATTTCTACCGCAACTGCTTCACACATCACCGGATCAAATGATCCCTCCAAAGGCCATTGCCTGCCCCCATGTGACCTTTTGTGCCACTTTCTCATACATCGGTTGGCCTTAATGCGTTTTCCTGGATATTTTCTTAGTACTAAGTCTAGCGGGGTACTTTCCCGACCTTGACCTTGAGAGTTACCCATGTAACCCTGACAAACACTATGTGAGATGTTTCTATGGTGTTCTGGTAGTCCCTCAGGGGCTGTCCTGATCCAGACCAATAGCTTGCCGGCTGTAACACCTGTTTTGTATTTTAAACCCTTAAAAGGATTAAATTTCCAACTGTTATGCCCGTCTTCTTTTTCTTTAACTAAATATGAAAATTTACCTGTTTCCCACCGAACCTTCCTTGGGACCACAGTCAGAGTCAACCTAGGAAACAGTTCTTCACCTGGATCGGTTGGTAGTGTTATTAAATGATTTAATGGTATGCTAATTTCTTTATTAGGATCAGCACAAAGCAGCTCCAGCCACGGAGTTAAACCCTGATGCCACAGACGTCTTATCAGCAGCTCCCAATTAATTAGAGGGAATTGTTCTTTCTTTTGCTTCAGATTGATTACCTTAGTAATCTGCCATAATTTCTGATTGATCTCTTGTTCGTCCTGCCAATGTTCTGCTCCTACACTGTCAAAATAGGTCCTTTCCAGCCAAAAATGTGTCCTGATTCCCTGGGTTTCGATGTCTCCGTCAGTCAAGTAATGTTCTGGGAGTATTATTTCATCATCACTTAAGTCTCCCATCAAAGACTGTCCCAAAGCATTGATCAGTCTGTCAGTCTCTTACAACCCTAACACTTCCTAATGTCTTTTCTCCCGACTATCTATTTTTCCTTCTAGTTTTCTTTCTTTGAAATAATATCTACCTTCTCTGTATTTACATAGCAGTCTCTTCTCCTGTCTTTTTCTTCACTGTCTCTGTTTCACACTTTCCTCTCTGCCTGTCATGCACCTTCCAAGTCCTTCTGTTGGGTCTAAACGTCTCCTCCTCCTCGTACTCTTTACATTAATCTTGTATGTCAGCCAGCCTGCAAGCCCTCACAGCTTTGCCTGCAACTCTCCGCTTACTCTCCGCTCTCCCACACACCAATCTTCAAAAGCTTTATACACAAAAATTATTAAAAACAACTTTCTATATATCTCTATCTAGACTTCTGCCACCCTTTACTCCGCGGCTTTAAACAACCTTTTTATTCACTTAACACCAATGTGTTCTGTTTAAGTATGTATCTCTTCTTCACGTTAGACAGCTTCTCCGGCGCTGCCAGCAACTCATATATTATTTTTTAACAAGCCCTCTTTGAGCGTACAATATTTCATTTACTTCTACGCCTTACCGCGCCTCGCGTGCGTATCCTGTGCTTAATATATTATTTTTCACAAGCTCCTCTCTGAGCATACAATATTTCATTTATTTCTACGCCTTACCGCGCCTCGCGTGCGTATCCTGTGCCTTTCTGTACTTTCTTCTACTTTTTTCACTTACTGAGCTCCTCGTGAGCTTAATGTGCCTTTGCACTGAAAATACTCTCTTTTTCTTTTCTTATAAAAAACTCATATTACTGTGTACTTAATTACTTATTCTTCTCCCACGCCCCACAAGCGTGTATTTGGTGCCTTACTGCACTATTTTCTGCTTCATTAATTCTCATGTTGTGTGGAGAAAGGATTATGTTGTTTTGCCCCTGTCTTAAAGTAACCCTAATGATGTACTTGTTATTATTACACTGATTGCACGAATTTGTTTTTGTAGCCACTAACGACTGGGAGTGAAGCATGCTGGGGTCATTCTGAACTGGGAGTGAAGAGCTGGGGTTATTATGTTTTTGCAAGAGGAAATACCTTTTTGATGCCTGTTGATTAAAGGAATTATGTGCACCAGAGAGTTTGAGATGGCCACTCACCCTCCCTTCGCACACACACTAGAAAAGAGGGGGCAGAGCCATGCTCCGATAGAGTCTGCTGCGGGTTTACGTACGAACGCCCAGCCGGTTGACAAGCGCACTCTACCGAAAGGTGTTGGCTCTCCACCTTAAAGGCGTCACGGTAAGAGAGAAAGAGATATTTTATGCGCTGCAACCACTTGTGTTTGATGTAACTGCTTTTGTGGGGAATAAATATACGCCTGTTTGTTCTAGCAAAATGCAGTCTGTGTGATCATTTCTGTGTGCCGATCTGACCGAACCTTGTTTCAAAACATTTTTGGCGTTGTCGGCAGGATACGGTTGCGCTCAGACTACACACAGAAATGTCTTGTTTTAGTAGAAAGGGAAAGAAGGATGCCGAGGAGGCATCTCAACAGGAAGAAGTGGTCCCGGGGTGGGATGGGATCACTTTTAAGGAAATAGGCCAGCTTCTACGGCGACGCGGGGGACGCCCTGGGCCGTGGACTGGAGCAATTCCCACCGCGACACCACCGGTTTTATGCGAGATGTTAAAACGGGTGGAGGTAAAAGAGAAGGCTCCATTGGGAGGCATTCATGAGATGATGTGGATTTGTGCAGAAGCTTGGAAGGAGCGAGTTTTAACTTTAGATACAGTTCACTCGTCAGAATGTGCTAAGTCACAAAAAGTGACTAAGTTAGAACAACAGGTAAAACAGTTGGAGGGACAGTTAAAGGAGTTTGTATGGGGGGAGGAACAACAATGCTCATTTGATATGGCAAAGGAAGCCATACAGCAGGCTGTGTCCTTAGGAAAAATGCAATCAGGACCAGTAGAACTTCAAGTGTCTGCTCTAAATGATTATGCTAATTGGAGCTTATGGCAAAAACAAAACAGGATACGAAAACCTTTAGGGTTCTGGTCGAGGAAACTCCCAGATGCGAGAATGCGTTATACGCCTTTTGAAAAACAGCTTTTAGCATGTTATTGGGCGTTAATTGAAACTGAATCGCAAACGGCAGGACATGAAGTAATGATGAGGACACATATACCAATTTTGGCATGGGTGATGAGTAATCCCACCACTCACCGAATAGGGACAGCTCAGGAGGCTAGTGTAATAAAATGGAAATGGTATCTATCAGAGCGAGTAAAACCAGGAGAAAAGGGAGTTTCATTGCTGCATGAACAAGTAGCTGATGCTCCTGAGAAAGATGAGGTACCTTTTGAAGTTCAACCATTAGAGGAATCTCCTGTGAAAGCGGGAAAAAGATGGGATGATTTGTCAGATGATGAGAGAAGTCGAGCATGGTTTACGGATGGTTCTTGTCAATATCAAGCAGGAAAAAGGCGATGGAAAGCAGGAGCTTTCAACCCACAATTAGGTCAATCTTTAGAAGAATTAGGAGAAGGAAAAAGTAGTCAGTGGGCGGAGTTGAAGGTTGTGCATATGGTGATCATGCAGGTAGGAGAAAAAGGAGTTAAGCCGAGTGCCCCTCCCATTGAGGAGGAAGAGGAGGAGGATTCCGATGACGACATGGTGCACATAGCTGCTACGCGTAAGGTCAAGAAAGATAGAAAGAAAGGAAAGAATAAGGGAAGGCGTTCCCGGAGTCTTGATTGTTATGATGAGGATTAGGAAAATGGTCAAGCTCTTGTGGCCCGCCGAGATTTCAAGTTACTTCGGCTTTAGTGGACACAGGAGCGGAGGCCTCATTAATTCATGGCAATCCAGAAAAAATTCAGGGACCAGCTCAGACCAGTACAGGTTCAAACTGATAATGGTACTCATTTTACGGGGAATAAAGTAAAAGAGTGGGCCAAAGAACATCATGTTGAATGGATTTATCATATTCCCTATTACCCGCAAGCGGCGGGACTAGTAGAACGAATGAATGGGCTCCTTAAAGAGACCCTATTGAAGTTGTCAAAAGATCGCACTATGCGACAATGGAAACAGGACTTGACTACTGCAGTGGATCAGTTAAACAATCGACCTATAGGGTCCGGATCCACACCATTGATAAGGATGATTTCAGGAGAAATGATAGAGCATACTACTGACAGCATCAAAATGTGGAAAATTGATCCACAAGCGGAATTACCTGTCAGAGCAACTCCAGGCTCAGCAGGATTAGATTTAAGGACATTGACAACCGTCACATTGGTACCTGATCAAATTCAAGTGGTAAAAACAGGGCTAGGCCTACAGTGCTCAAAGGGCACATATGGACATGTCCTGCCACGAAGTGGCCTGTCACTCAAAGGGCTGACTATTCAAGCCGGAGTGATAGATGCAGATTACCAAGGTGAGATTGGAGTGGTTTGTAGATTGTTTGGAGAACAACCTATGATATTGAACAAAGGAGATAAAATTGCTCAATTGGTAATCAAGCCTTGTGAAATGGGAATGGTACAGGAAATACCAAAACCTGTAGTGATAACTACAAAAGGAACACAAGGTTTTGGTTCCTCAGATCAAGCAGGTGCCAAAGTTTGGGTTAAACAACCTAACGGACCACCTAAAGCGGCAGAAATTATAGCTCAAGGGAATGATGCAACTGTTAGTATACTCTATCAAGGTAAAGAAAAATGGGTAAATGTGCCCATATCAAAGTGTTATGTAAGAGAAGACTAATCGTTGTCATTCTACCCGTAGTTACACTTGTGTTGTCTAGGCTTGATGCCCTGGTGGGAGTTGCTGATCAGGCGATCAAGAACCACAGGAGGTGGGCGTCGTCATGGCAACCAGTGGAAGCCCCGGGATTGGAGGTGTCGGCTGCTGGGTCATACTCCTCCTTGTAGGTGGTGCCATGGTCCCCTGTTGCTGGGGAATGACAGAAGGACATCAACCGGTGGTTGCTGATCAAGTGGTGACTCTTTCATGGAAAAACAGCACCCAAGCAGGACCCAAGACAATTTTACTTGTGCAGCTAATGAACAATTTTCATTTGGAAATTTGACTAGTGATTGTACTATCTACAAATGTAGACAATGTTATAAGAATTACAATATACCAGTGATAGGTAAAGGGTGTCAACTGTATGCATACTGAATGAAACGACTGTCACTTGTGGAAATTCACCAAACAGTACACAATGGAATATAACAGCAGAGTCAGTACTATGGATAGCTAATGGCACGGCCATAGCAAATAGAACACTTTGGGGATACCCAATTTGGGTACTACCAAAAGAGGCTAAGGCAACACAAACCCAGGTTGCACCTTTAATTGATACCTGCACCTATTTGGCACAAGCAACAGTGAAGACAAAGGTATATTGGCAAGTTACCTTTCCAAAAATTCCAATTTGCAGAAGACGTCGAAGGGCGTGGTATGACACTCTATTAGGAGGAACAGGAACTGTCTTAGGAGTATCAAACACAGTTGATAATGAAGTGACCAGAACAATGTTATCAAACACAGGGAAATATTCGTCTCAAGTAATCCATCAGGTAGGAGAATGGATGCCTAAAGCCTTAGTAGGGCAAGTACAAAATACTAATTTGTGGCAAATGAATTTCAAATGGCAATTGGCATTATGGAATGAACTTCCAAAATTTATCTCATATGGGAAATTGGACAGCATGTGCTATACAAACTCTTCGTGCTGAAGCTCAAAGAGAAAGATTTCAGCGTATAGTTACCACAGGGAACTATCATGATTGGAAATGGATTTGGAATATAACTGATACCTTATGGTTAAAGTTACATCCAGAATTTACACAGTGTAATGAAACAGTATGTACTGGACACTGGACCCAGTACAATGTGACACAACCAAAGGTTGTTTGTAAATATCAAGTGTTACCGGTAATTACGACTAATGGCTATTGGTTCTTGCATATGGATGGAGAGTGGTTAGAACCAAAAACTAATACGACTTTTGATACCAAAATGTGTGATACCACAGATAAAGGTATGGCCTGTGTGCTGCAAATGGGATATGCCAATCCATGTCTAACCGACTCAGAGGTTGTACTTTGTGATTGGACCAGGGAAACACCAAGAGAAATGTTGTGGCAAATTGGCCCACATGCTCTGTGTGTTGCAACAATGAGAAACAATTCACAAGTACCTTCGGTTCTGTTTACTGGCTGCCTGAACAATGTGCACTTATGGCATTGGGGAAACTGGACGTATCGTTTGACTAATTATTCTGTATCGAGTCGGCTGACTTCGGTACAATGGGATGTATTGCATTCCCCATGGAGTCTTTCCCTGGAGCGTTTCAAATGCGCATTGGAACAATCTACGGAAATTCAGCAATTAATAGAGTCACATACGTCCAACGTCTCCAGTCTCATGGTGTCTACATTGATAGTTAACGAACGGGTAAACGTGCAAAATTAGTACAGCAAGCGTCAGCACACCATTGGTGGGATATCTTTTCAGGGATGTCCATCATTGCCAGGAGTACCTTAGTGCCGCCCTTAATTTTATTAATTATAGCAATATGTGTTATGTTATATGTTTACAGCGAGAGGTGGAATGGGTAATATTTCAGCGTATGAGATGAAGTTATCTTTGCTATGTCATGATCCCTTTGGAGTAAACCAATATAATGTCGAGTATATTGTTTGGAACAGGTATAATCAAGACTATATTACTCAAAATTTTGTTTGTGAATCACTAGAAGAAATGCTATGGCAGGACATAATCAATGGAATAGGCTGGAGCCCAGCATTACCTGAATCTGCTAGTGGTTACATAAATTGACTGGTGCAAAACACCAAGAGTGGAATGTGTGGAGAAAAGATTATGTTGTTTTGCCCCTGTCTTAAAGTAACCCTAATGATGTACTTGTTATTATTACACTGATTGCACGAATTTGTTTTTGTAGCCACTAACGACTGGGAGTGAAGCATGCTGGGGTCATTCTGAACTGGGAGTGAAGAGCTGGGGTTATTATGTTTTTGCAAGAGGAAATACCTTTTTGATGCCTGTTGATTAAAGGAATTATGTGCGCCAGAGAGTTTGAGATGGCCACTCACCCTCCCTTCGCGCAAACACTAGAAAAGAGGGGGCAGAGCCATGGTCCGATAGTCTGCTGCGGGTTTACGTACGAACGCCCAGCCGGTTGACAAGCGCACTCTACCGAAAGGTGTTGGCTCTCCACCTTAAAGGCGTCACGGTAAGAGAGAAAGAGATATTTTATGCGCTGCAACCACTTGTGTTTGATGTAACTGCTTTTGTGGGGAATAAATATACGCCTGTTTGTTCTAGCAAAATGCAGTCTGTGTGATCATTTCTGTGTGCCGATCTGACCGAACCTTGTTTCAAAACACATGTATTCTGCACTAACTCTTCATTCATTTTTTTTTTTTATAGTTTTTCTCTTTTCTTAAAAAATGACGTCCTTTATTGAGCTCTTTTTCTTACTGTCAGCTGTGCTACTTTGCACTTTTCTCTTTAAATCTCTTTATCACGTACGGTATTTCTACTGCGCTCTTTTTCTCACTTATTTCACTTCAGTCTCTGTTAAACTCTTTAAATAACCTTGTATTACCTTGTATCTATTTGTCAGTATACTCCCCTAAAGTAACCCCTACAGCGCATGCTATCAGCCGGCACGTTAGTAACGAATTTCAACACCAATTATTCCCCAAGCATCCAGGTTAGTTCTCCGTGCACTCTTTTCCGCACCAGAGTTCATGAACATTCCTGACCTTTCACTCACACAGACATTCTTTTTCCCGGGAACACACACACCTTCTGAGCATTTTATCTACAAGGCCTGATAATTTTCAATCTTTTTTAGTCTCATCAATTTTCTTAGTCCAGGTTCTTTTGGGTAAGAGGCAATTAAAAAATATCACCTGTCAACTTGGGCAGAAATCCCGACTCACTCCTCCAGATCGTGCAGAAGTTATAAAAGGTTTCTGCTTACCTTTTAGTCGTGATCACTGTTGTTTACGGTCTGGAGGGATGAGCTGGACTGCCCCAGGCTGCCGGAATGCCCCGGACCCTCCTGAAGCTGGCTCGCCAAGTTCTGTCGTGGTCCTCTTTTTGGTCGTCTCAGGATGTCTTCTTTTAGATAACACAAACTAATTGCAAGTGATTTGCTAGAAAAGGACACAACACTTTGGAATAATTCAGCCTTAAGCAAGATAAAATGCACAGAGTTTTTAAGTTTATTTAAGCCTTTGACAGAGCTTATACAAACTGAGTCCTCTAGAGAGACTGAATATGTGACGACCGCGCTCATCTATTTATTGGAGACCCGCGGGCATTGCTCCTCCTCCTTCGACTTTTTTATTTATTTCATTCCCAAGACATGGTTTTCTATTGGAAGCGTCCTCTAGTGAACCCTAAGCAGGTGTTAGGCCATTATTTCAATGTGACAAACGCTCCCATTAAAACGTGAAGGATTTACAACTGATTTTTTTAAAAGACCTTCGGCCACAGGTGCAGCTGGCCTGAGGCCCCCTGCACGTGGCCTGCGGGCTCACGGCCACAGGTGCAGCTGGCCTGAGGCCCCCTGCACATGGCCTGCGGGCTCATTACTGCTGGAATATCAGCCAACTTGGAAAGTACCTGACAGATCAAATGACTGATAGAGCGCTTTTTTTTGGGGTTGAACACGTGCTAGTTCAGCCAGAGGACATACAGTTCAGATCAGGACACTTGATAGTTCATCACAGTTCAAATAAGGACCTAAAAATTCTTCTACAAAGCCAACCAAGTAGAAAGTGGAATAACCAAATGTAAAACAGGAGGACGCTGGGATAAACTGTGAGAACAAGGGAAATAGAAAAGAGCAGAAGTCAGAGGAGGAAAAATCCACAGTCTTTGGAACAGAAGCTCCGACACGTCCGACAGAGAAAGGAACTAAAAGATAATTACACACACTTACATACAAGCAAGCACACAACAAGATGAGGGAGAGAGAAAGCAGACTGAGACAAGGCTAGGGACACCCCCACTCACAGACCAGACCTGACAGGACAAATCAAGTGAGCAAAAGAACCAAAATGTATGGAGGACAGGAAATACCTGGACCGCACTTAAAAACAACCCGACTTGGACCGGTCCCGGACAGCCAAGCCAATTAAATAAACCAGGAAGTAAATTTAAATGATCAGAAATTTACTAAATATCTGATGTAATTATTATTAATGTATGTCTTGTTATTCCTAAATTACTGATTTGTTAAATTTAGTAAATCAAGAAGTGCAAGGGGTTCGTGGATGAAGTGAGGGCAGGTTAAAGGCATTTGGTCCAGATGACACTCCAGTGGAGGCATGGAAATGACAAGGAGAGATTGCGGTGGTGTTTCTAACGAGATTATTTAATAAAATATGAACCATAAAGGATGCTTGAGGATTGGAAAAGAAGTATGCTGGATTCTATTTTAAGCACAAGGGTGATGTGCAGAGCTGCAGTAACTGCAGAGGCAAAATGTTGATCAGCCACAGCATCAAGATATGGGAAAGAGTAATAGAAGCTCGGCGTAGAAAACAGGCGAGGATCTGTGAGAAGCAATATGGTTTCATGCCAACAAAGAGCACTACTGATGCAATGTTTGCTCTGAGAATACTGATGGAGCAGTATAGAGAAGGCCAGAAGGAGTGTCAGGGTTTGAATTTTTGTCTTGTTATCTGGTTTTATTTTTCTGGTCTGTTTTCTGATTCATTGGTTTTCTGTGTGGTTTTTCTCTTGCCGGGTTTTTCTGCTTGGGTCTGTCTTGGTTCTTGGTGCTGGGTGTTTCACTCTCTCTGGCCACGCCCTTGTTCTGGTGCTTTCCACACACACACCTGTTCCTAATTTGCACCTCATCACCTGGGGTTATAAAAGCTCACTGGGTGCTTTAGTCCCTCACTGCTTCTTTCCAGCTGTTCCTTGCATTCCATAGTCCTGCCAGCCTCATAGTGTTCCTGACCTCCTGCCTGTTGTATCAACCACACCTCAAGCCTGATGATTTTTGTACTGCTGCTTTTTCTGGACTGCCTACTCACGGTAGAGGCCTATTTCAACTTAACTAGAGAAGTCTTGCTGCATTAACTCAGTTTAAAGTTGAAATAACTTTAAAAAAGATCTATGCAAATTGTTACATCACTTTATCTTGTTGAGGCAGTAGTTCCTTTTTTAGAGTATAGGGATCTTTGGGGAATCGAGGCAAAGATTTACTGGACTCAATCAGATTAGGTCCAGAGTTCATGTTGCATGGCTGAATAGTCAAACTGGCACGAAATCATTTTTTTTTCTTCAAATATCTCTTCCAAACCTCATTTGTAGGAGGCCACTTGCTCTACATGATGTGAACAGTCAATCAGTAAAATCAGATTTGAATCAAAATTAATCTGATTTGAACTGTCAGTCTGACCAAAGCCAAATCAGAGCTGACTGCCTGACGTGTTATCATGTGCTTCGCTGTGTCTTGAGAAGCTGATGGTGTTGATCTTTCTCTTATGTTGAAGATCTTTCTCTCTGTCACTGTGGTGTTGGAGTGTTTTTGTAGCACTTTTTTCAGCTGTGTGTCTGTGGTGACTCAGGCCTCCGCCCAGGTCCTGACTCAGGCCTCTGTCCTGCACCCTGACTCAGGCTTCCACCCAGTTCCTGAATCAGGGCTGCACTCAGGTCCTGAATCAGGACCTGACCTTTGCCCAGGACCTGATTCAGGCCTCCGCCCAGGTCCTGTCTCAGGCCTCCGCCCAGGTCCTGTCTCAGGCCTCCGCCCAGGTCCTGTCTCAGGCCACCGCCCAGGTCCTGACTCAGGCCTCTGTCCTGCACCCTGACTCAGGCTTCCACCCAGTTCCTGAATCAGGGCTGCACTCAGGTCCTGAATCAGGACCTGACCTTTGCCCAGGTCCTGATTCAGGCCTCCGCCTTTGTCCTGACTCAGGCCTCCACCCAGGTCCTCACTCAGGCCTTCACTCCAGTTCTGACTCAGGTCTAAGCCCAGGTCCTGACTCAAGCCTCCTCCTCGGGCCCTGGTTCAGGTCTCTAGCCCAGTCCCGACTCAGGCATCAGTGCATAAACAAAGGCTGTGAAACCTAATAAATGTTTCCTCCTCTCAGTATGCCTCAACCATGTCTGCAGATGAATTTGAAGAAATAGCTGCGTGGAGCCTCAGTGCTCCTCCGCCCCCTCCTTCCCTCCCCCAGTGTTGCTGCTATTTGACAGTTAATTAAAGCTTTCATTAGCTCCCTGGAAAGTGGTGACTGGCCCTCTGCCGCTTATTATTCGTGGTGTGTGCTTGCAGCTGTGGTGGTGCTGTGAAGGCCTCTGCTGCGCAAGTGTCAGTTAAAAAAAAGTATCAGTTTCATTTCTCACGCTGCACTGCACAGTGTTTGGACTTTTTCACAATGGCTATTTTTTAGTTACGCCATGAAGCATAAATGCATAAATCACACATTTTATAGTTACCTTGTTCTTGGCGTTTCTGATACTTTTGTGAACATCATCCAAAAAATAGGAAAGAGAAAAAAAAAAAGTGCTGTGTGTTGGTGCTGCTGATGAAGATAAATAGGAATTCCAGGATGTGACACTGATAGCGCTGGTGAACAACAGTAAACATATCTGTGCAAATGTACATAGTTGTGTTTAATAAGATGCATTTGACCTGCGTTATTGGAGGAGCACTGGCAATCATTGTTGGTTATAAATGTCAGGATGATGACGGATCTGAGCAAAAGGCCGGTTAGTGGCGGTCGCTGCCGCAGCATTTCCATCTGTCTGAGCTGCAGAGGCTCGCAAACACTGGCACATCCTCTTCCCACATTTAGAAAATCTCCATTATTCCAGTGTATTTCCGAGTCCCAGGAGAGAAGACAAGAGGCTGTTTTTTTTTTTTTTTTCATTGTAAACCCTTAAATTAGCGATGTGATGTATTTATGGCAGTGCTATGCGACGTTAACGTTTTGGGAGGACGAATGATGGCACATTCGGCAGCAGCATAAAGGCCTTGTAAATCTGGTGCTTTGCACTTAACGTGCTTTATGACACCGAGTGTCGAGCTTCTCATCACCATCATCGAGGCCCAGCCTCTTACTTTCCCATGCTCATCTTTAATTATTTTCAGATATTGTTTTATATTCAGCTCACTCTGACATCCCGCCTTTGTCTCCCTTTAACTTTGCCTTCTCTACTTTGCACTGTTCACCTACAATTGTTTTTTTGTTTAGTTTTTAATCACTTGTGGTCAGAATTTTCTCTGCAGAGGATTCTGAACATGACTGATGACTTCTTTTTTTTATGACATTTTATATTGCACCCTATATTTTCATTTGTAAATCAATAATCAACATCCCAAAATAGCAAAGTCAAAACAGAAGTTTAGATTTTTGAGTTTAAAGTTTCTGGGTCTTTTAGTGAAGCTTAGGGCTTGTGGCCGGCGATCACCTTAGTATTTCCTGTTTTTCTTGTTGTTTAATGGTGATAAATTATACTGTATTTCTTACCTTTCTGATGCCTGATTCTGTTTGTTTTTCCTCTTTTTAAGGTGCAACTCCATCCAGAGATGGGTGTGGTATTTGTGCTGGAGACTCTCCTGTCCTGTGCACTAACAGTATGTCCTGTAGATTCGTTTTGTGAATTGCTCTGTAATTTATGTCTGTAGCATGGCCCAAGCAGAGGGTCACCCTTTTGAGTCTGGTCTGCTTGAGGTTTCTTCCTCAGAGGGAGTTTTTCCTCACCACTGCTGCTCTGGGGGTTAGTAAGGTAAGACCTTACTTGTGTGAAGCACTTTGAGGCAACTAAGTTGTGATTTGGCGCTATAAATAAAATTAATTGAAATTGAAAGCTATTCCAAATGAAAAGCTGCACTTGTTAATACAGTTTCAGAACCTTTGAAACTCAGCTTCATATGATTGTTTGGAGTCCACCTGTGTTATGCATTATTTATATTACTTTATTAACTTAATTTGCTGTGAGGATGTTTTTCAGCAGCAGGAACTGGGAGACTAGTCAGGATTGAGGGAAAGATGAATGCAGCAATGTACAGAGACCTTGATGAAAACCTGCTCCAGAGTGCTCTTGATCTTAGACTGGGGTGACGGTTCATCTTTCAGCAGGACAATGATCCTAAACATACAGCCAAGATATCAAAGGAGTGACTTCAGGACAACTCTGTGAATGTCCTTGTGTGGCCCAGAAAGAGCCCAGAACTGAATCTGATTGAACATCTCTGGAGAGATCTGAAAATTGCTGTGCACTGACACTCCCCATCTGCCCTCATGGAGCTTGAGAGGTGCTGCAAAGAGGAATGGACAAAACTGCCAAAGATAGGTACACCAAGCTTGTGACATCATATCAAGAAGATTTGAGGCTGTAATTGCTGACAAAGGTGCAACAACAAAGTAATGAGGCTGTGAATGCTTATTTACACATGATTCCTTAGTTTTTATTTTAATAAATTTGCAAAAATTAAAAAACAAACACTTTTTATCTTGCCATTATGGGGTGCTGTGAGTAGACGTTTGAGGGAAAAAAAATCATCCATTTTGGAATAAGGCTGCCCTGGTCCTGAATTAACAAAATGTTGAAAATGGACTGCATTTATATAGGACTTTTCCATCTGCATCAGATGCTCATAGGCTTTATAATAATGCCTCACATTCACCCCGATGTCAGGGTGCTGACATCGTCCCCCAGAAAAAGTCAAGCACTGTAAATACTTTCCAGGCACACTGTTTTTTTTTTACATACAAAGAATTTGCTTGGGAGTTTGATGCACAAGAGTGCAGTATAAGAACTAACTTTACCTAAAGGAAAAAAAAAAATAACATTGCATTAAAAATGTACATCTATGAGTATGTAAAATCACTCATCCGTGATCAGGTCGCGGGGGCAACAGCTCTAGCAGGGGACCCCAGACTTCCATTTCCCATGCCACATTGACCACCTCTGACTGGGTGATCCCGAGGTGTTCCCAGGCCAGTGTGGAGATATAATCTCTCCACCGAGTCCTGGGTCTTCCTCGGGGTCTCCTCCCAGATGGACATGCCTGAACCACCTCAGCTAGCTCCTTTCAATGCAAAGGAGCAGCGGCTCTACTCCGAGCTCCCCAAGGATGACCGAGCTTTTCACTGTATCTCTAAGGGAGACATCAGCCACCCTCCTAAGGAAGCCCATTTCAGCCGCTTGTACCCACGATGTAGTTCTTTTGGTCATGACCCAACCCTCATGACCATAGGTGAGAGTAGGAACGACGATTGACCAGTAAATCAAGAGCTTCGCCTTTTGGCTCAGCTCCCTTTTTGTCACAACAATACGGTGGAGAGAATGCAATACCATCCCTGCTGCACCGATTCTCCGGCCAATCTCACGCTCCATTGTCCCCTCACTCATGAACAACACCCCGGGGTACTTAAACTCCTTAACGTGGGGCAAGACCTCATTCCCTACCTGGAGTAGGCAATCCAACCATCAGTTTCCTGCTGAGAACCATGGCCCTAGATTTAGAGGTGCTGATTCTCATCACAACTGCTTGACACTCGGCTGCGAACCAATCCAGTCAGTGAGTGTGAGTCCAGTGAGGACCACATCATCTGCGAAAAGCAGTGATGAGACCCTGAGCCCACCAAACTGGAAACCCTCCTCTCCCCGACTGCGCCTCAATATTCTGTCCATGAATATCACAAACAGGATTGGTAGGGGTGTATGTACAATATGCTATTAAAATAAATAGGTCATGTGGCCATGCATGAGTGTGCAAACTGATTCACCAGAAAAGGGATTGCAGGTAATAATAGTCCACGTGGGATGTGTGTTAATGTAATGCACAGTGTCAGTTGATGTCATCTGTACTTTAGTGTAAGCATAAAGTGACAGAGGATTTCATTAATACTATGTACAGTTTAAATTGATATCCAAAAATCACTAGACTTTCAAGAATAACTTCACAATCAGCAACTCTCATTGACAATATATTTACGAATGATATTGATATCGAAACACTAAGTGGCTTATTAATCAATGATATCAGTGACCATTTACCAATTTTTACAATAATTGATCTAAACTTAGATAAAAAATATACCGAGAAAATACAGTATTGTAAGCGTTTGGAATCTGAAGAAGCTATCACTGCCTTAAAACATGATTTACTTTTACAGAATTGGAATCCCATTTACGCAAAACAGGATGCTAACTTGCCATTTTCAAAATTTGAAAACATTTCTCAATATATACAACAAAAATTATCCTGTTATACAGTATAGTAACAAGAATAAATACAGAGCTCATCCATGGATAACTAAAGGTCTTGAAAAGGCTTGCAAGAAAAAAAAATGCTATACAGAGAATTCATAAAAACTAAATCAAGAGAGGCAGAGATTAAATATAAGGACTATAAAAATAAATTAACAACTATCATGCGGAATTGTAAAAAAAAATCATACTTTGGAAAAATACTAAATTACAATAAAAACAACATAAAGGAAACATGGAAAATATTGAATAATATAACAAATAAATCCAAATCAAATAATTATCCAACATATTTTACGTATAAGAACAAAGATAAATATATGTCTCAAGTAGTGGATAATTTCAATAAATTCTTTAATAATGTTGGGCCAGCTCTGGCAGCTGAAATTCCACACAGCCCATGGGAAAATCACCAATTAATTGACAGAAATCCATACACAATGGTTCTTGGTCTAGTAGATGAAGGGGAAATTATTAAGGTAGTTAGTACATGTAAAAGTAAAAAGTCAATGGATCATAACGATGTACATATGTCTTTAGCAAAGCAAATAATTACTGAAATTGCAAAACCATTAGCATATATTTTTAATAAATCATTTCAAACTTTAATTGCTCCAAACAGTATGAAAGTGGCAAAAGTGATACCTTTATTGAAATCTGGCAGCAAACATCTTTTTACAAATTACAGGCCTGTGTCTCTATTGTCACAATTTTCTAAGATATTGGAAAAGCTTTACAATAGTAGACATTTATAGAACGGCATAACTTGCTGGATGAAAGTCAATATGGTTTTAGAGCAGGTAGGTCCACTGCATTGGCACTGCTCAATTCAGTATAAGAGATCAGTAGTCATGTGGACCAAAGGGAAATAGTAATAGGTTTATTTATTGACCTGAGAAAGGCTTTTGAATTGATCACAATATATTATTTCAAAAGATGGAACTGTATGGGATCAGAGGAGTGGCTTTGAACTGGATTAAAAATTACTTACAAAACCGGAAACAAGATTGTTAAACTCGGGGATTGCTGCTCTTTGTATCTGGACATCGTTTGTGGAATTCCTCGGGGTTCTGTTTTGGGAACAAAATTATTTATTTTGTACATTAATGATTTATGTAAAGTTTTGGTTCTGTTTAAGTCAGTTCTCTTTGCAGATGATACAGCCCTGTTTTGTTCAGGAGAAAATTTGCAGAAATTAATGTCTGATTTACATACTGGAATGATAAAGTTAAAGAGATTGTTTGATATTAATAATCACTAAATTTGTCTAAAACTAAAATATTTGGGAATTACAAAATATAGACATACAAATTCAGTTAAATATACAAGGGGTAATCATAGAGCATGTTAAAGAAAATAAGTTCTTAGGTGTTATTATTGATGAAAGAATTAATTGTAAAGCTCATATTCAACATATTCAAAAAAGTGACAAAGTATTGCAGTATTAAATAAGGTAAGGCATGTTTTTGATTGCAAAGCACATCATACTCTGTACTGTTCATTGGGTGCACCCTACTTGGCTTACTGTGCTGAAGTTTGGGGTAATAATTCTAAAACTACACTACAATCATTATTTATTCTCCAAAAAAGAGCATTAACGACAATTCACAATGTAGGTTATCGAGATCACACCAATTTATTGTTTATTAAAACTTCACAATATGATTACACTTAAGACTGTGCAATTAATGTATGAGGTCTGTCCAAAAAGTATCGGACCTTTTTATTTTTTGCAAAAACCATATGGATTTGAATCACGTGTGATTGCATCAGCCAAGCTTGAACCTTCATGCGCATGTGTGAGTTTTTTCACACCTGTCGGTTGCGTCATTCGCCTGTGAGCAGGCTTTGTGTGAGCAGTGGTCCACTCCTCTCGTCGGATTTTATTGCGAATAAATGTCTGAACGATTTGGAGCTTTGCTGCATCAAATTTTTCCAGAAACTGTGAGAGACCTCCAGCTGGACACCATTCGGAAAATTTAGATGGCTTTCAGCGACCATTTTATGGGGATTACACAGATTAAGGAGTGCTCCAGCCGGTTTAAAGATCGCCCACAGCATCTGAGACTCCGAGCGCCGATCGACAGGCTGACACCCTGCTGAAACAACCAGATCATTTCCAACGTGAAGGCTTTGTTGATCGGGATGTCGTCTAACTTTCACAAAAACGGCAGAAGGCATGGACATCAGCACTTTTTTGGCACATTCTACTGTTACAGGAGTTTTTTTCATGGAAAGAGAAGCGGAGGATTGCGCCACCATGCCGCTCATGGCGCGGGACAAAACCACCTCCATGTTGGTCTCACAGGACGGCTTTCAGATGGCTTTCGGAAAAAAGGCTGAAAAAGTGCTAATGTCCACGTCTTCCGCAATTCCTGTGCTAGTCAGACGACATACCGGATCAAGACAGCATCCAGTTTAGAAATGAATGACACATTCCACTGTTACAGGAGTTTTTGTCATGGAAAGAGGAGCGGAGGAACTCTGCGCGTCGCAGCAGAGCCGCATGGCGCAAAGCAATGCCGTGATGAAGCCTCACAGGACATGTTGGGGCATGTCCAGCTCATGCACAATTTCTCGGACACTCGCACAACTGAAAAGCAACCGGAAGCCGTCTGAGCCATCTGAAAGCCGTCCTCTGAGACCAACACGGAGGTGATTTTGTCCCGCGCCATGAGCGGCATGGTGGCGCAATCCTCCGCTTCTCTTTCCATGAAAAAAACTCCTGTAACAGTAGAATGTGCCGAAAAAGTGCTGATGTCCACGCCTTCTGCCTTTTTTGTGAAAGATGACGTCCCGGATCAACAAAGCCTTCACGTTGGAAATGATCTGGTTGTTTGAGTGGGGTTTGAGCCTGCTGATCGGTGCTCAGAGCGCGCCGTGCTCTTAGACGCTGTGGGCGGTCTTTAAACCGGCTGGAGCACTCCTTAATCTGTGTAATCCCCATAAAATCGTCGCTGAAAGCCATCTAAATTTTCCGAATGGTGTCCACCTGGAGGTCTCTCACAGTTTCTGGAAAAAATTGATGCAGCAAAGCTCCAATCGTTCAGACATTTATTCGCAATAAAAATCCGACAAGAGGGGTGGACCACTGCTCACACAAAGCCTGCTCATAGGCAAATGATGCAACCGACAGGCGTGAAAAAACTCATGCATGTGCATGAAGGTTCAAGCTTGGCTGATGCAATCACACGTGATTCAAATCCATATGGTTTTTGCAAAAAAAAAAAAGGTACCATACTTTTTGGACAGACCTTGTATAAAGTGAAAAATAAGCAACCGCCCCGCAGAATTCAAGAATTTTTCAAGGAATTTTTCAAGGAGAGAGAGGGAAAATATAATTTAAGCAGCTAGTATCATTTTAAAATTGCTGGCGCTCGGACAACCAGGAAAGGTTTCTGTGTTTCTACTTGTGGCCCAAAAATATGGAATAATCTGACGAAGGAACTCAAGCGTTGTCCAAATGTCAGTCAGTTTAAACGACAATATAAGGAACTGATGTTTTCTGAATATGTGAAAATTGTCTAAATTCTCTGAAAATTCAATTCATGTTGAATGACTATATAGCTGTTAAGGTATAGACAATTATTTTATTGATTGATTATGTGTGTGTGTATATATATATATATATTTTATTATTATGTGATGTGTGCCTATGATGAGGAATTTGAGTCTGATTATTTTAAGATATCTGTGTTTTGCTGTTCTGCTCACTTTGCTTGTTTTGTTGTGATAAGTAAAAGTTGCTGATGTAAAAGGGTAGGTGTATATAAGCTTTGCTTCTACGTACACCCTTTTGGTTAGATGGGTTGACTGGCTGAGAAATCAGTTTTATTTTGTTGCTAAGTTCTGTTTTCCTTGAACTGAATAAACTTGAACTAGTGTAACGTGTAGTATCTCTGTGGGGCTGGGGGGAGGAGGGGGGGTGTGGTGGTCATATGAGACAGTGTCACATGGTGTCACAGGCTCTCCCAATGCAGCCAAGTTCAAAAATGAAAAGGTGGTGAGAGGTTTTTGCCCTGATGGGCTGCAGTGTCCTACAAGGGGTGAGAGTCTCAAAAAGATAGTATCTGGGGTGGGAGGAGTCATTCATGATTTTTCTTGCTTGTTTTAGGGACCTCGAGATGTACAGGTCCCGGAGCGATGGAATGCCGCTTTCACGCTGCAGAATGGAAGCTCCTCCTATTTGATGACGCAGGCGAATTTTCGCAGCGAAGGTTTCCGCCCAAGCAGAGCGACACACCTAGTGATGGTGACGCATCCATCGGCAGGCGAAGGAAGTAAATTGGCGGCGTTGCGTCGTGTGCGGTGTGAACACGGCAGAAGAGTGCAGGTAATCACCTTCTCAGCAGAGGGGATGATACGTCTGTCCTTGTCCTTGATGGTGGCAGCAGCGTAACAGATGGTGATGGAGGAGTGCTGTGGAGAAGTGCACCATCATTGTCTTAGGCAGGTTGAACTTTTTCAGCTGTCGCATCAAGTACATCCTCTGCTGGGCTTTCTTGATGAGGGAGCTGATGTTCAGCTTGTACTTGAGGTCCTGTATGATGATGGAGCCCAGGAAGCTCCACAGTTTCAACCGGGGAGTCACACTGGGTGATGAGTGTAAGTGTGGCTTGACATTTCCTGATGTCCACAATCATCTCCACTATCTTTTGTGCATTGAGGCCTCGCTAGATTCCAATGCTAGCTATCCCACCAGCCAAACAGTCTCCAAAGAACTCTACAACAAAGTGTCGACTTTCATGACGTTCACTTCGTATTATGTTTCATTCTTGAATTGACCTAACTGTGAAACTGCAAAATATACAGACAGCTCCGTGAACGTTTTACACAAAAATAAAATAAAGCATATCTCCACACAATCAGCACAAGACTAGCTTATAAACTTGGTAACACTAGCCTATTAGCATGTTAGCATTAGCATGTCTGATGGCCACAAGCTGCTTCTATTAAGCACACATTAACTTAAGAATCATTTCAAAAACACAACAGGTAAAATGACATTAACATTGCAGACATTCATAATACTTACAGACATTGCTTTAGCATGCAGAAAGGAAAGAATCCAAGCTAAACTGAGCACTCACGCACCACCATATCGCCGAAGTAACGCTACTTACAGTTTAGACTCAATGTGGACTTGCTATGACTCCATATGACTTGCTGTGACTCACTCAGTCTCTCTCTGGCAGTCAGGAGGAAGATGAAGGGCAAATTAATTATTTAGGATCTGTGGAACTGGAAGAACATCATTCAGAAATAAAATCAGTGTCTAAATGTATTTGCAGGCTGGTCGTAACACTGTAATTACACACATTACTTTGAATGTAAAATGCTGGCTGACAGTTATTGTCAGGGGCTAATAAAAGCCATGCATCTCCTCAGCCATTGAGTCAAACATACAGCCTGTGTGCTTGTCAGTATGGCTTCACCGTGGACTGGACTTCACCTGAAGTCACACTCACACACACACACACACACACACACACACACACACACACACACTCGCAGCACCGCTCGCTGGCGTTGTGGTCGTTCAGAGGCGGATCAATAGCAGTGTATTTTATTATTTCCTGTCTGTGTCGTGACCCACAGCAGCACAACATGCACCAGAAATCACAAACGTATGAAGGTGCTGAGAGCTGATGAGGTTGGTCTCACTAACCATGAATAATGCACATTCTTTAACGCTGTTCTGATGCACATAAAAAACATCAATGCCAGGTTTGTCGTTAGCATAAGACTTACAATTTTACCAGTTCAGTTTTACGTTCTTACTTTTTCCCCTCATCTTTGGAAAAGCTGAGACATCCTGTAAAATGAAGTAAACAGTTAGCCCCCAATCTCAGTTCTCTTTGTACCCCTTTAAAACAAGGGGTAATGTGAAGGGCTATGCCTCTAGCCCTAGGAATTGAGACACCTCTCTGCCTTAGGAGAAAAAAAAACCTGCCTGTGTCAAACTGCCATCTTGACTGTTAACATGGCAACAGAAAAGCAAGTTGTTGCAGTAGCCTGTTTGCTCTTTTTATTTTCTCGCCTTTCTGCGTAAATGCAAAGAAACAGAAGTAGTTGTAGATTTCTTCGACGCATTGCAATCATGTCATGTTAATTAATTTAATTTGTAATTTATAATAAGAATTAATAGTATTAATAAATTAGTAATTAATGTTAATACTAATAATAATAATCAGTAATTGTAATAATATTGTTTGTTTGATCATTAATTGATTGATTAGTAATTAATTAGTAATTAAAATAAATAATCACTTGAAATATATCAGTCTGTGTGTACATTATACAAGTTTCACTTTTTGAATGGAATTACTGAAATAAATCAACTTTTTCATGATATTCTAATTATATGACCAGCACCTGTATGTATGTTATTGTTGGGAAGGTGTCGTAGCACGGACCCACAACAGGGGGCGCAAATGAACGGACAATGAATAAGCCAAAAAGGTAACAATTTAATGTTGTGATAATACACAACGAAACGTACAATAATTTGCACAGTTGATGTAAATCCAGGTGACGTGTGGGCAGGCTCGAAGATAGGAGACCCCCGATGAGAGAGAAGCCGCGTCCCACACGGCCTCCACCACCAACGGTCTGAAGAACACCGGAGCCGCCAAGTCCCGAATCCCCAGGTGGCCTCTGTCTTCGGCTGTCGACCCTGGTACTGCTGGCAGAAAGCAGAAATATGATGAGTGAGTGTGAATCCGCACACTCAGTAATTCTCAGTCCGAACACAGTTAGGAGGGAGCACCTCCACCTCCAAATCACACACACTCGTGCAGCTCCTGGTCAACCACTTATCTGAGATGGAGTGTGAGGCGAAGCCGTCGCTGTCACATCAAACGCCAATCCTCCAGATAAGGCAACACTCCAGGAAAATGGCTGTAATAGAAGTTCAAGTTATTACACACACAGTGTTAGTCAGCAGAGAAATTACCTCGGTAATGGTAGTCGATTTCTCGGCGGGGAGGTGGAGTTGCAGTCCGGCTTTTATGGTGGTGATGATGAACGAGTGACAGCTGGTGCAGAGGATGAGTGACAGCTGTCACTTCTTCTGGGTCTGGCGCCCTCTCGTGCTTGGAGCCCGCACTCCAAGCAGGGCGCCCTCTGGTGGTGGTGGGCCAGCAGTACCTCCTCTTCAGCGGCCCACACAACAGTTATGGGCTGCATCTAGTTCTGTTAACCTTATATTTCTTTTTCAAATTCTCCCACTTTTTGCATCCAGCCCCATTTTAGAAATTTGCTCGACAAATAATACATCCTCATCTAATACTGCCGTACCATCAATCAGTCTATTATTACATCAGGTTATGTGTTACACATATACATGTGTGTATATATTTTCCAACAGTGATGAAACTTCTCATTTTCTGCCTGAAAGCTTATTAGGAGACGAGTGTGTTCAGGGCCCCGTATGTTCACTAAATACACACGTGTTACAGACCTTGAAATCCAACAGCAGGGGTCGCTATTATCCAAAGATTTATGAACATACAAATGAATGTGCTTATCCTTTATCATGATTTTCTCCATTGTGAGATATAAAAGTGTCTTATCATAGCATTTGTGTGTCTGTGCATTATAACGCCTCAGTGCACGAGCAAAGTTACGATGTTCTTCAGAATGACAATATACGCAACATGCATCCAGCAGCATACACGTTGCTGTCATAGACAACTGCCTGTAAATTTTTTTGGCAAGTTATAACTTTCTAAACAGCATAATTTGTAATGAAGCCACTTCATTTGTGCAGCTCTTTTGGCACCATGTTTGTTTCTGTGGAGACAGCGGTAAGCTCCTCCTACCCCTCCAAACGGAGTGTGCATCCAGATTCACTCCGTTTGAAGGGATTTGTAGCCCTCCGCCTCGCTCCAAAAGGAGAATTGAGACACGCCTCAATTCTCCTTTTACCCCTTCCCCTTCACGCCTGTCGGGGAAGGGGTAAGGGGAAGGGCCGAGCGGTAGAATTGAGATTCTGCGTAAGTGAATGAGTCCAGCCCCTCCAGTTCAGCACTTCTGGTCCCATCTGACACTCAGGCAGCATTGTGTACAGCATGGCCTGGAAGGATCTTTACAAGTTTCCATTCAAAGTACATGTAATTTTTACAATCAGCTCACACATCCTCTTCCTCACGAAGCCACATCCATACCTTCTTTATATTAACTGCATGCTATAAAGCATTAGAAGAGCATTTATAAAGTGTAAGTAAATGCTTAACTACTTGTAAACATTTACAAAGGGGTGATTCTACCGAATCGGTACGTTTTCGGCTTTGGAAATGTTTAAATTAAAGTCATTTTTTTTTCGCAATCTTTAAAATATCAGCTGAAAGAAGACATCTTAAAGTGACAAGAAATGACATGGGTCCATCTCAGGCTATCTATCTTATTTATGTTATGAGACATTCTCTACTTCATTATATGATTCATTCGTCCTGTTACAGACAAAATGGTTAATGTTCCATATATTTAAAGTAATTATGTGTAACAGTTTACACATGAATGGGTAGTAAATCTGTCCCTCTTTTCACTGTATTTTCTTCAGATCATTAATATATTTTAAACATTAAATTTTACCTATCATATGACCATGTACATCTAGATTGTAAAAGTAGACCACATGTTTGTATAGATATTTTAGTGTTTTTATGAGAATGGTATTGGATAAAAGCCATTTGCCAAACTGTTATCTGATGTTAATTGTAATGGTAATACCTGGGTTATGATTGTAATTGTAATTCTTTATATTTTTATGAAATTTATGGTGGCAACAGGACTGACATGCAAGTAACAGGGTGAACAAAAGTAACAGGGATGATGGGACACATTCTGCCGAACACTTCATGTGTTTATATCTTGAAATAAATTACTGCAATTATTGTTTTATCATATTTTAATAGTAACAGAACAGTTACAGAATCATTGACTTTTAAAATTTAGAAAAAATGTATCACAATGAATGCTATCAAGAAACAGATCTTATCGACTAACAAAAGAAAAATGAATTTGAAAATGATGGGACACTTGGTCTCGGCGAGCGTGATAGCGCCTTTGCTTTTCTGCCGCACTTAAAGGCATACTAATAACATCTATAAAATGTGTAAAAGCAAATATATTTATAACATTATCATTATAATAAGTCAGCAGCCATAGTAGTCTCTTCATACAATACATATTAGAAGCATACTATGAAATGAGGCTATAGTAAACGCCCACAATGAAAAATATGGGTATCAGCTCAATGATGAAGACAACATCAATTCTTAACATTTTAAAAAAGTTATCTAAATAAACTTTTAAAATCTGTGTGTGGGGAAATCTAGTTAATGTCACCCCTGTTACTGCAGAATCACTCTGGGAAAGTAACAGGAATGACAGCAACAGGGTTGACAATTTCAGGCTAATTTTCCCCTAGCTAGCTAATGTTCAAGGTCACAAGAGCAGACATAATACAGTTTAAAAGGATATTACTTGTAAATTTGGTAAATATCAATATATAAAGCATATCTTTTTAAGTAATGGGTTAAAAAGTGGTAACAGTAATGATGCTGTATGATGTAACCACCCCCAACAGTCCTATAAAATAACAAAATTCCACACTAAAGAAGACTGAAACTTCTGTTTCATGTGGTGAAAATCCTCTTCCTGTGAGTGGTGTAACTTCCTGGATATGATGTAACTGGTGGAATGAACCATTATTTTACAGGTTTTTTTTTATGTCAGTCACAGGGTTGACTTGAAATCAGGGGACACTGATAAAATTATTTAAATTTTATAGAGATTACATGTATGCATGTTGAAAACACTGCTTAACTACTAAATTACTCCTAGAACATAAAAATGTGAAAATTATATAATTTTCCCAATAATTAACAATTAAAAAGACCTCTTGAAAGATAACTTTTACTGTGAGGGACAGGCCAAAATGCCTGTCTTGTCAACAAAAATGCACATTTAAAATGGGAAAATAATAATCAATTACCTTATTTTTAAGATCAGGTTGGTGACAAAAGATATGTTAATATTGTGCTTTAACATTATGCATGTATTTGTTATTGCAATGATTTTATGGCCATTTATTTCTCTGGGATGCAATATGTACCGATTCGGTGGAATGACCCAAAGCATTCTTTTTTACTTTTAAAACATTTACAAAGCATTGGTAATAACATAAATAGATGGCTTAATAATTATTAATAACAAAATATGCAATGTCTTTATAAAACACTTAGAAATGATTTTTTTTTAATTCTCTATAAACCATTCAAGAAAAGTTGATCATTAATAGTTCAACATTTACAAACGTAAAATCAGACAAATCATATTCGTATTGTCTTTAAATATTTCCTCACAAATTATTAAGCATTTTTTATTAGCTACTCATTGGTAAGAACATAAATAGACGGCTTAATAATTAACAAAATAAGTGTCTTTATAAAACATTTATAAATGATTTTTTAAATTCTCTATAAACCATTTAAAAATCCCACAATAATGACTTCTTTCTGCACCTATTATTTGTTCACCACATTCCTCTTCTGTTCTTTCAGCTGCTACCTGATCTCTGCTCTCTAATTCTTTCCTCTTTTCCTTTTTAGCTCTCTCACATACTGTACCTCTGATTAAGGAGGTCCTCATATTGAGCTTTTTCCCAGTGCCATCTTTTTTATTTTCATTATTAGTATTATTTTATGTATTTATTTATTACTTTTTATTAGTCCTTGTAATTTTTATTCTATTTCATTCAATTTCTTAATTTTAAATTTTACCACCCAATCATTTATTTATTTTATGTTTTACTAATTAAATTTCCAATAGTTTCTAGTAATATAAACCTATTGTTTTTTTCAAACCAAATAAGATGTGATTTTACTTACCTCACCGACAAATGGCTGCAACACCAAGTGCAAATGATACTACGTATATTCCCGACAGATTGCAGCAGCTCACACAATTGTTCAAGAAATTAAAATGGCGAGGAAGATGTCCTACGACACCATTTCTGTTTTCACTGACGACAAGTGTCTGAGGAGAAAGATTAAAATGAAAAACTGGTTTCTATCTGTTTTTCAGACCGTATGGACAAATGTTGCTTAATCACTGGTGTTCTCACACACTATTCCAGTGGACACTTCACCAAAAACAATGGTTAATCGGCTACGTGTGTTAGTGAAAGCTAGGCTAACGCTGCATTTGCTAACCGTTATCATACCAAATCTAACTGCTTAACATATTTTAAAGTTGAAAATCATCAAGCGGACACTTAGTTTCCATCTGAGAGGCTATCCGCTTGATCGATATGAATTTACGTCGTCGGATTTAAAACTCATTAGTTTTTTTTAATTAAACTATCGTTTAGCGGCTAATGGTGACCCGCTCTGAACCCACAATTAGCTATCGGATAGCAACTAATGGTGGTGCAATTACTCGCAAATTGACACCACCTCCTAACCGAACATCACTTTAACATTTCGCGACGAATGAACCCGCACTCCTCATCTAATACTGCCGTACCAATTCCTCAAAACAAAATATGTGTTGATAAGTATTTATGAAAGGATATATAAAAGTGAATAGGTCAACTGTTGGTGCCTCTGTGTAACACATATAAATAGCATCTACAAATAAGTTATACTGTAATGCAAATTTAAGCATCACTTTAGTTAAGCTCACACCAAATAGTTTACTAACAGCTTGTAAAGGCTTCATAATAGTATTTTAAGTTTACTAACATATTGATAAGCATTTATAAATGGACATATAAAAGTGAATTGGTCAACTGTTTGAGATCATGATTAAAATATATATTAAGCATATACAAATGAGTTATAAAACAAATTTAATCACCACAAGGATATTATAAATGCTTAATGAATGCTCCGTTAAGGCTTATTTGTACATTGAAAGAATTCGTACATAGTCTTTAAACTGCATACTTATAGTGATGGGAAAGTGACTTGAGCTTTGTTCATTATTAACAAATGATACATAAAGTATTGAAGAATAAGGAAAAGTAGTTAATGCAATCTTTTACAAATATTATAACTGATACATTGTGCATCAACTAATGGTTTATTAACGCTTAGTAAAGTCTTAATAATGTGAGGAAAAAACAAAGACAATAAAAATATGATTTGTAAAGTATTTTTATCACTAATGAATAGTGTCTGATTTTATGTTTGTAAATGATGAACTATTAATGATCAACTTTTCTTGAATGGTTTATAGAAAATTTAAAAAAGACATTAAAAATACATTACATATTGTGTTAATAATTATTAAGCAATCCATTTATGTTCTTACCAATGAGTAGCTAATAAAAAAGAATGCTTTGTAAATATTTTACTTAAGCATTTACTTACACTTTATAAATGCTTTACTAATGCTTTATAGCATGCAGTTAATATAAAGTCTTACCACCTGGTCTAACTATGGCACTGTCTATTGTGCATCTGGTGCCAGACAGTCCGAATACCTGATCACACCTCAGCTTTAAACCAAGACCCCCACTGGACCGTAGATGAGCTGAAGTATATTTTGTAATTAAAGGTCCTGATCGAGATGTGAAAACCAAAAGTAGGAATGGTGCTTGCCTTCTGTTGTGCAGTCCGTCGCACTGGGTGGAAGACAGGGCCCACAGTCCCTTTCTTCATGCTTGGTTCTATTCCTCCAGTCCAGCGGTCCAGGTCATTCTTCAGTGTGGCACACTTCTGACTTCCTCTGATAATCGTCCAACAGTGAAGCAAACAAATTTGGCTAAAAAATGAAGAACTTACTTGGCCGAGTGGTGAAACTTGGTGAAATCAACAAGAAGTTAAGTTGCTCCAATAAACTTTGACGTAAAAGTACTGATCCTTGTTGAGACTCACTTCTGCTGCCATTTTTTGACACCTGATTTTGTTACTACTTGGTACAAAAATAAATCTAATTCTGAATTGGGGTGAAAATGGATGTCATCTTGGATAAAAGTAGTGTGGATCATTGTGAGTGAACATTTAAATATGTTCAAAAAATTTGACTGAACTGTGATTCAGAAAAAGTGAACATTGTCACATAGTTTGTGCCAGTTGGGCATCATGGTGTTGAAAAGTAAGTGAAAGTGGACAATCTGTTGTAACCTGCTGAAATCAGGACAAATCTGATTGATGAATCAGAGTGAAAAATAGTCAACCCGGGCATAAATACTACTAAACAGGGTGCACTCGGTACATGCGCCATTGCACCTGATTGCTTGTGAATGACATTATTGAAACAAACAAGTCACCCTCCATCTGCTGTTATTTTGGATACAATCATGCTTGCTTGTATGCTTCCTTCACGTCTGATTCTGTGATCCTGTTCTTTCTTTAGGGCCCCGACATGAATGCTGTATAAATCACAAGAATTGGAAAAACAAACAGAATTTGAGCTGAATTAGTATGGGACAGACATTCGTACAGCCATGTATGAATGTTCAGGTCTAGCACACATGATGATTGCATGCCACAGACTTTGCACAGTTAAAATGTTTTCTTTTCGCACACCAAACAGGGTGTGTGTGTGTGTGTCTGGGGGGGGAACCACAATTGGGATGTACCAACGCTAGAGTCTCTTCATTCAGAGAGTAGCGACAACTGAGAACATGGTGCCATGTTAGGGCCAATTGTGCTGAACTACTGAATGAACCTTTTATGTTTTCAACATTTTTTATCAGTTAACCACATACAGCAACACATCCAGATACAAGTACTACCAAAATAAATATAAAAATAGCTACGCTATCAAATTTACAATTGATGATGATTTAATTCATTAATTTAAAGCCTGATTTCTGCTTCTGCAGCTGTAACTCCGTGTCATGATGCCACCGTGCGTGACAGTTTTAAAGTTCTCTATCGCTGGATTATACTTTATTCTAGACTAAATTTTCCCTCAACAATTTACATCAAGTGCTTCAATGTACATCTTGAAGTGTTGTGTCTATTTGTGCATCCAAATTCACAACAACCTGGCCTTTAGTAGTGAATGAATAAATAAATAAAATGGCTGGATTTACATGCAGATAGTTTAACATCAAGCTGCTCTGCTCTGTGTAAGCCTGATCCTGTCAGATCTCAGAAGCTAAGCAGTGCGGTATCTGGCTAGTACTTGGATGAGGGACCTCTTCGGAACACCAGCACCTGTGTGTGTGTTCTCCAGGTAAAACTGGAGTTGCATCAGGAAGGGCAATGGGTGTAAAACTTGTGCCAAATACCAATGTGGACAGGCTTGGGGAGTAACGGAATACATGTAGTGGCGTTACATAAGTAGGATACAAAAAAAAGGTAACTCAATTCTGCTACAGTTACAGAAAAAAAGATGTATTCAGATTACAGGTATACGAGGTCTGTTAGAAAAGTATCCGACCTTTTTATTTTTTGCAAAAACCATATGGATTTGAATCACGTGTGATTGCATCAGCTAAGCTTGAACCTTCGTGCGCATGCATGAGTTTTTCACACCTGTCGGTTGCGTCATTCGCCTGTGAGCAGGCTTTGTGTGAGCAGCGGTCCACCCCTCTCATCGGATTTTTATTGCGAATAAATGTCTGAACGATTTGGAGCTTTGCTGCATCAAATTTTTCCAGAAACTGTGAGAGACCTCCAGCTGGACACCATTCGGAAAATTTAGATGGCTTAAAGACCGCCCACAGCGTCTAAGAGCGCGGCGCACTCCTAGCGCCGATCGACAGGCTGACACCCTGCTGAAACAACCAGATCATTTCCAACGTGAAGGCTTTGTTGATCCGGGACGTCCTCTGACTTCCACAAAAAAAAGGCAGAAGGCGTGGACATCAGCACTTTTTTGGCACATTCCACTGTTACAGGAGTTTTTTTCATGGAAAGAGGAGCGGTGGGATGCGCCACCGTGCCGCTCATGGCGCAGCACAAAACCACCTCCGTGTTGGTCTCACAGGATGGCTTTGAGATGGCTCAGACGGTTTTCGGTGGCTTTTCAGTCGTGTGACTATCCGAGAAATTGTGCATGAGCTGGACATGCCCCAACATGTCCTGTGAGGCTTCATCACGGCGTTGCTTTGCGCCATGCGGCTCCGCCGCGATGCATGGAATTCCTCTGCTCCTCTTTCCATGACAAAAACTCCTGTAACAGTGGAATGTGCCCTTCATTTGTAAACTGGATGCTGTGTTGATCCGGGATGTCATCTGACAGAAATAGCGGAAGACGTGGACATCAGCACTTTTTCGGCACATTGAGACAGACGTGCGGAGGAATTCCGTGTAACAGTGGAATGTGCCGAAAAAGTGCTGATGTCCACGCCTTCTTCCTTTTTTTGTGGAAGTCAGACAACGTCCCGGATCAACAAAGCCTTCGCGTTGGAAATGATCTGGTTGTTTCACCGGGGTTTGAGCCTGCTGATCAGCACTCAGAGCGCGCCGCGCTCTCAGATGCTGTGAGTGGTCTTTAAACCGGCTGCAGCACTCCTTAATCTGTGTAATCCCCATAAAATCGTCGCTGAAAGCCATATGAATTTTCCGAATGGTGTCCACCTGGAAGTCTCTAACAGTTTCTCGAAAAATTTGATGCAACAAAGCTCCAGATCGTTCAGACATTTATTCACAATAAAAATCCGACGAGAGGGGTGGATCACTGCTCACACAAAGCCTGCTCACAGGCGAATGATGCAACTGACAGGCTGAAAAAACTCACGCATGCGCACGAAGGTTCAAGCTTGGCTGATGCAATCACACGTGATTCAAATCCATATGGTTTTTGAAAAAAAATAAAAAGGTCTTTTCTATCAGACCTCGTATTTAGTAAAAATGGGGATTAGTTCGCAGGATTACAATTTTGATGCATTTTATGATGGTATCTGTATATATATTTTTTTCTTTGAAATGAAAACATCCCTTCATGGACAGTGACATGACGTCTCCTAACCGGGCAAAATATTGATGAAGTATCCAGATGTTAATGCATTTTCAATGGAGATCCGCGACTGAACACATTCAGAAAAATGCTCATAAAATACGTGTTAAAAAATGCCATTTTGACCTGGATATCGAGCCAGTAAAATTAAATTACATCAAATTATGTCAGGAAAGTATTAAACTTACTCTGACACACACACATTCCCAAATATTAGTGTTGAAAGTTACACGGATCTGTGCTGTTCACGCTGCTGAGGTGTCCTGCAGCTGCTGTTAAACGCAGCTCCTAAAACCATTACAATACATTTATATATATATATATATTATATTTTACACAATTATCCTTTATTGACCGAGTTTCATTCATGAAGTCAGTGGTGTGGGTACACATCTCTATGTGTGGGTGTGACTGTGAGCGGCACAGCGCGAGTCATTATAATCTCATTATTTTAAGGTGCAAATTTAAAAAAAATCCCCTGTCTTGTCAAACAATTTTAATCACTAACGACAAGTATTTTAACTAGACATTGGTCTAGCAGTGGAAAATATCAACTAGACATAAGTGAAGAGTTAATGGTCCGTGTCATTGGGCAACACAGGTACAGCAGGAGACATACATCTGTTTATCATCCAAATATCACAGACAAAGTGACAAGAAGAACCAAAACCACTTATTTATGGAAGGAAATATTGTCTCCCTTGTTTCTCCGTTTGTGGCTTTGCCAACATGCGCAGTTTTCCAGTATATTCCACCTGTTTCTTGAACTTCTATGCACGCAAATCACTAACTTGCCTGGAATTAAAATGGCAATCACGCCTCCTTACTGACAGGATTTACTTAATGGTTTTCATTATGCTTTTGTTCTTATTTTGAAAGTTCAATAAGTGGACTGATATGTTAAACATGGTGCAAATGTTATGTGAAAGACTAAAGAGATAATTTTATGTTTACTGAACAAGTAGTAGACTTTTTTTGTTTTGTATATTGTTCTGCAAGCCACTTTTAATTACAAATTCATCCGCACATGCCTGAGTTTTCATTATCCTTCATTTGTTTGGCATTTTTTGTTGAAAATTTAGCAGGTGAACACTGGGTGTGTTTAAAACAATATTGTGAGTGCTCTTAATTCATAATGTGAAGTAAAACAGAGCATGCCATGTAAAAGAGTTTTATTTTTGCTTAATGAACTGTACTATGTAGTCAAGACTATTTATATTTAGTTTCTTTTGTCTGTATTAGCATATTTAATATTGGAGTAATCCAGAAGTAACTGAAAGTAATCAAATTACATTACTTTAATATTATGGTACTTGGATTACATTACTGATTACATTTTTCAACAGGTAACTAGTAACTGTATCGGAATACATTTTTAAAGTAACCCTCCCAACCCTGAATGTGGATATGACTGGATCCACTGCGGCGACCCCGATCAGAGAATAGGAGCAGCCAAAATGACAACACACACACATGCAGATAGTTTAATAGTCAATGCTATTTTGGCCCCAAGATGGCACCATTTTTTTTTGGCTCATCATGTCATTACTGTGTCATTAAAGGGGCTCTAGCCAACACCATCAAACTGCTCCAAATGCTGGTGGGTTTCCAGTTCGAATGCCATTCGAGGAAGCAGTCACACAGCAGCAAGACTGCCAAAGAAATATTCCGCAGTTTGAATGCAGCTTGACAGTAGTTTGCCTGTTCTCTACATTTGTGCTGGCTGTGTGAATTTGGCTTATTTTCCAAAGAGCCACACGAATGCTTTCTGTGGAATCTGAATGCAGCTTGAATGCAGTTCGATGCAGGTCGAATTGCACAAATGACGTTCAAATGTCCATTCGTATGGCAGTAAGAACGTGATATGACTCCAACTCCACCACTGTTCGGATGTTTTCCAGCACGAGTAATATACGACTGTGCCGACTACTGTAGGAATGCTGTACCCTACAGCATTTACAGCATTGGAGTGAAGCTCGAATGCAGCACGAATTGCACGAATGTTGTTTGAATGTCAAATCATACTGTGCAATTCATGCTCTAGTGTCACGGGGGTATTACTGTTGTCTCATGCACCTGGACCAGTTTTACATATTCAGTGTTTTATACAGCACAGCTGCACATCCCTCCTGCCAAATTGTTTCTCCATGTTACCACTTAACTCTGTCAAGAATGTTTACAATTCAGTTTCTACCAGTAAATTTTGGATATTGAATTTCCTTTCTCCACCACAACACGTATCCACGTTAGCTTATCCACAACACTTTCCCACCATGGATCTGTGTTACCACCAGTAAACCGTCCACTTCTTCCTTCAGGTTGCGCTTTCAAGTCAAATGAAAAACTGCTTGAATTTGTAGGTGCACATTGAGTTTGGAGGTAAAAGTTTGAATTTGGGGCTACTTGGTTGAGTTTGGAGGTAGACAGTTGAGTTTGGAGGTACTTGGTTGAGTTTGAAGGTAGACGGTATAGAGTATAGAGATATGTGGTTGAGTTTGGAGGTAGACAGTTCAGTTTGGAGGTACGTGGTTGAGTATAGAGGTACATGGTACAGTTTGGAGGTACTTGGTTGAGTTTAGAGGTTAGACGGTTGCGTTTGGAGGTACTTGGCTGAGGTCAGAAGGTACATGGTTGCGTTTGGAGGTACTTGGCTGAGGTCAGAGGTACATGGTTGAGTTTGGAGGTACTTGGTTGAGTTTGGAGGTACTTGGTTGAGTATGGAGGTGTTTGGTTGAGTTTAGAGGTTCATAGTTGCTTTGGAGGTACATGGTTGAGTTTGGAGGCACATTACCCATTACATTACACATGTAAATACACATTACATAGCACACGTTAAACTGCATCACTGAGAAGTTGTGAGCTTTCACTTAAATGTTTTCCAGTCATACCCATGTGCACTACAAACAGCTGTAGAAGATGGTTGATCTAAATCTTAGCCTGCACAAGCCACCTCAGGTTAGATCATGGGTGCTGATGATGACTTCGTCTTTTTATGCACCAACTCAATTGTGTGTGTGTGTGTGTGTCCTGGTTATTGTATGTCTGGTGGTCACTGCAGATAATTAAATGAATATGAAACTGCAGCTTGGATAAAGATCATTTAAAATCAAGTAAGTATTTTATTCATTCCTCAGCAGAGGAGATTTGGTTGTGACACACACACACACTGAAGTGGAGCATGTTGAGGAGGAGTAGAGGTGACAAATGGTGATGATGAGTAAGAAGAAAGCTTAGGGAGCACGAAACAGGTAAGAGAGTTATAGATAGTTCGATATGTATGCTTATATCTGCATACTATTACACACACACACAAGCCAGAGCTGGGTCGGTACTTATACCTGTACTTGGACTTGCAAGTACTTTTTTCAGGTACTTGGACTTGCAAGTACTTTTTCAAAAATGGTAAAAGTACTTGGGCTTGGACCAAGTACTTTTCAAGTACATTTGAAGTACTTCCAAGTATTTTGAAATCAAGTATTGTACAGGGATTTTCCCATTTATAAATTAAATAATCAAATTAAAGTACATTCTATATCAAATGTCTTTTTTTTGTTAATTAAATGAACATTTCTAAACTTGATTAAAAATTATGTTTGTCCCTTAATGATGTTAATTTGATTCATCCATCATAAATAGCAAATGTTTAAGTGATAGTTTGAATTTAGTTCCTTTTAATTGATGTGTTTAACAGATCAATATATTGAAATATCTTACCTTGATCATGAGTAATTGAGGTGGTTAATGAGTTAGTTAAATACAGTGGGTACTGAGAAGTTAAAATGTTCAACCGAGTAGTTAGAGTTGAACTCATCTGGTGAGTGAAGTGAGGAGAATCTCAACATGAGTGAGCTCTTATAAACAAGAGTGACAGCTGGAGCATCATTCACTCACTCACCAAACTGACATCATGGATTAAAAGAGGTCTGTTGTTTTGGATCATGATCTGTGAAGACAAATCAGGAGCTGTCAAGTCCGACATCCACCGTCTGGCTTCGCTTCAACGTTTACTGGCAGTTGGGTCATACAGTCCCTCAGATGGAGCCTTTCCAAGGAACTTACTTTTTTTTTGTTTGCACACTTCAGCACCAGAACACAACTGTGGATGGTTGAATTATCACATGGAATTTTTTTTTCTTCTTTTGAGCGACAGGATTCTAACCACAGGCTGTTGTCCTGGCCTCAACTGTGAAACACCCCTGGACCGCTGTTGGAGGTCCAGGGGTTGGAGATGTATGTGTATTAATGGTGTAACAGCCTGCCACAAGCTCCATGTGACATCTCCACCAGAATTAGGTGGATATTTACAACCCCAATTCCAATGAAGTTGGGACGTTGTGCAAAATGTAAATAAAAACAGAATACAATGATTTGCAAATCCTCTTCAACCTATATTCAATTGAGTACACCACAAAGACAAGATATTTAATGTTCAAACTGATAAACTTTGTTTTTGTGCAAATATTTGCTCATTTTGAAATGGATGCCTGCAACACGTTTCAAAAAAGATGGGATGATTAACCATCTGATGGTTAATAATCACATTATTTTTGACCCTTTGATCGCTTTTGGTGTAGAGAGTCAGTCTCAGATGAGCTGCTGTTGTCACAAATGATGCATGTGCAGTGAAGGCAGGACGGATCAATTTTTGGGGGGGGGCATTTGGTCTGCAACACCGGGAGCAAGAGCCCCTAGTGATTTTCCGGTATCGCTGGGGTTTGAACTGAGGTTCCTCTGGTCTCAAGCCCAACGCTTAATCACTAGACCATCACCACTCTGTACAAATAAAATCTGAGACTTATTTATTTAATAAATATCAAACAAAATTCCACAATTAGGATCAATGGTGAGCAAACAGGATCCAAGGTATTTGGTTTATTGTTGTTCCTGGGTGGTGCGACAGTTCACCGTCGTGGATTCATTATTGGAATTGGCAGGGATACACACTCAGTTACTGCAATATAAAAACACAACATTAAACATCAGAGAGGAAATCTAAATGTGGAATTCTGTCATTGCGTGGCTCTTGTTTGGGATTGTTGTGCAGATGGACAAACAGACTGTTGGTTCTTGGCAGAAGGATTTTCTGTCTGAGAACCAACTGATGTGGGAGGAGGCAGGACCAGAAATAGTTCTGGTGTCCTTTTATCCAACTTTGTTCAATCTTGTTTTACTGTACTTTCAAATATTTATTTATACAACTACAGAGATACGTATCCAAAAACAACAACAACAAAAACCCCAGAACATTTGGACAGAATAGCTGATGAAAATTCAAAACACAGATGACTGTTTTATTTTGTAGCTGGTTGCTGTTGACATGATTTGTAAAAAAAGATTTTAACTTTTCCTCCATCAAACCCATCATCTTATCAAGAGGGTTTGATGAAATCAACTAAGCAACCACAAACATATACAGTAGATAGAAGCAAATCTCCGTCTCAGAAAATAGACTTCAGTTAGTGAGTCAGTGATCAAAGCCAGATCAGTCATCAAAGGATCATCCTCCAGAATGTTTCCAGAAGATGCTGCCAGAAGTCGTTAGTCTGCGCTGGATTTCCACATTTCGCAGTTCTGGATGGAGAGGAGGATCTATGAAGCTCCAAACTGCATCAACAGTACCCCTGAAACTCCAGGAGCTTTTCACCCGCTGGTCTGCCTCTTCATGAACCATTTGACTGAAAACAAAGCAGAATCTAGTCAGTCAGCTGGTTAATGCAGAAATTATTTTCAGTCATTTTGAACATTTTTCCTGAACACAACTTGGTATGAGTTTACTGTTAGAATACATTTTAAAATAAGAGTCGAATAAGCGAGTGAGTTTGAAAATCTTTTGTCAATACTTGCAGCAAAACAACATACAGTCAAAAAGGCACTCTGATATAGGAGGAGCATCAGTTAGGGAATAACCCTGTTGTGTCTATTTTACAGTTGCAAATTGAGTTTTAAAAAGGTAAAATGGCTATTTGCAATCGTAATCCAGCATGAACGTCCGCAAATCATGAAACACAACATTCTAATCCAATTCCATCGTTGGCACGGTTTATTTTTCTGGTCGGCGAATCGTTGTGAAAGAGTGTGGTCGGCTCGTCAAAGCTTAGCATAGAAAAAGCGTGTTCATGCCAAACTGGAAATTCTGTGAGCAGACCCACAGATTTCTCCATCTTGTCAAATCCACGGTAAATCCATCAATCAATCCAGTTAAATCCATTAAATCCACACATTTCGGCATCATCATTGCTGCACTAGTTTCTGTCGCTCTCAGCTGACAGCACCATTATTGACAGCTGCACAGAAATGCAGTCAGCAACACATTAAATGTGAAACACTTTTAATATTTTGCCACTGTCCACAAGATATTTTATGGTCTGAAATCTCACACGATTAACCAATCAGATTTGCAGATTGGATTAGAATTCTGAATATATTTTTAGTTCTGTGCATAAAACAAGTACTAAGGATTGTGACCAGGACTGTAAAATCTATGTGGCTCTTTACCTACTAAGTGATCATAAACAGAACTCTAGTTACAGAAAACAGACAGAAGAGCAGAAGGAGAGAGGAAGAGAGACGGAGTAACTTCAGCCCACTTTTGATAGTCTCTTAAATAGCTGCTGGGAGATTTTTAAACACTTGATTCTGCAGACATCCCAGATGTCCTGCATTTTCAGCAGCAGCGCTCCTTCTTCCAGATCCACACTGCTGAGAGACCACTCAATTATGCGGAGCGGGCTCTGGAGATTTCTCAGTGGGTGTGCACGACTCTGCTTGCCCCAGAGGCGTGCGTGCTGGTGCCACTCGAGACTTATGCAGAGCGGGCTCTGGAGATTTTTCAGTGGGTGTGCACGACTCTGCTTGCCCCAGAGGCATGCGTGCTGGTGCCACTCAAGACTTATGTGAAGTGGGCTGTGGAGATTTCTCTGTGGGCACCGGTGACTCTGCTTGCCCCAGAGGCATGTGTGCTGGTGCCACTCAAGAATTATGTGGAGTGGGCTCTGGAGACTTCTCTGTGGGCATGGGCCACTTGCTCCTGGGGTATGCACTCTGGTGCGGCTCGAGGTTTTCGTAGTGTGAGCTCTGGCGATTTCCTGCTGGACGTGGCTGGGCTTGGTGCTAAGCATGACCATAGAACTAGTCCTCTGGGCTGATTAGATGCGGACAGTTTCTGTGCAAAAGTGTGGCAGAATGGTGCAACACCGGACAGAGTTATTGATCGTGGTGTTTTGGTACAGGTGGCATAAATGTCATTCAATCAAAAAAATTGTCGGGGTCCGCAACGGATGGAGATACCCAACCCTACTCAAACTGCGTCTTAGTGTCAGCAAGCTTTCAAAACATCTGGCTCACATTGCAGGATCTGGTCAAGTGCCAACAAAACTCATTGCTTACTCTGTTGACATGGACTGTTCAGGTACTCTGGTACTGTATCTTGAAGAGAAATGTAGTCGTGTCCTGGAGCGCTGACTCCTCCACCTCTAAGGAGTCATCATCATCATCTAAGTTGTTCCAGTCTGACTCACTGTCAGAAGGTTGATGTTCAGACGACAGGTATGCCTCGGGTTGCCTCACCCACTCAGGGAGTCTCTCCTAGGTGAATATACTGTGCAGGTCTTCAAGTTCAGGAAAGACTTCATATAGCCAGGTGTTGGCTTCCACAAGTTCCCAAGCCTGGTCCAAAAAGCCAAACTTCTTCTTCAGAGAGTAGCTGTCACAAAAACACAGACACAAAAAGTTATGGTCAGACAAAATCTCCTTAATTGTAATGATGTCCAGGTGGCTGTGTTCAGGGTGAAGTTTGAGTCTGCTGTGCACAGGTTCTGGCCATTTTGTTCTGTCAGGATAAGTGGACACATGGCACAGAAGGTAGTGGACACAGATGCAGACTCTCAGACAGAGATGAAGGATTAATCAAAAGGCTTTATCTGGTAGCAAAGCAGTGGTTCAGTACACCAGTAGGCAGGCAGCAATGCAGAAGTACAGGCAGGTGTGAGGCAAATGTTAAAAATGGTCAAAAAAGGTAAAAAAAAAATGAGCAGTGTTCAGTAACATGGAGAGTCAAAATAACAAGGGCTGAGGCAAATGCAGATCTGAAAAAAAAAAACAAGGTGAGGTCAAGACATGGCAAGGCAAAAAAAAAAAATAGGACTTAGACAAAAGGCTGGAACAAGGATTACAACTAACTGGCGGGAGGCGGTGAACGTAAAGGACATGTCACACCAAAATCACAACAATTAAGATTTAGGCTGTTAGTGACCATCCGATGATCCACCAGGATTACTTTGTGCACTTCCGTGACCAGTTTCAAAGTAGGGCTGCAGCTATCGATTATTTCAGTAATCGAGTATACTATCAATTATTCTGGTGATTTATCGAGTAATCGGATAAAAAGTACTTTTGCGTTTTTAAACATCATCAATTGTCCAGGACTCTCCTTACTAAGGAATGGCACAATGTCACTGCGCCAAAGTCTTGACATTTTGCTGAAGTGGCA
Source organism: Thalassophryne amazonica (assembly GCF_902500255.1). Taxonomy (NCBI): domain Eukaryota; kingdom Metazoa; phylum Chordata; class Actinopteri; order Batrachoidiformes; family Batrachoididae; genus Thalassophryne; species Thalassophryne amazonica. Next base: position 6,097,487 of record NC_047120.1, on the reverse strand, counting down.
GTGGGATGTGTCTGTTTCTGTTTTGTTTTATTAACCATTTTTAAGTTTTTTTTAATGTTGGTGGACAGGGTCCCTGTGTGATTTTGTTTTTTTTAATCCCTCTTTCTCTACAATTCAGCAGATGCATTTCATCTGGAGGTTGAACATGCAAGCCTCAACGTTTGTTTTTATTTTATTTTATTTATTTAAGTATTTATTTTACGTGTTTCTTTCTCTTTTTGCTCTGTATGCACCACTCTGCATTTAATCATTAGTGATTGATCTCTGCTCCCCTCCACAGCATGTCTTTTTCCTGGTTCTCTCCCTCAGCCCCAACCAGTCCCAGCAGAAGACTGCCCCTCCCTGAGCCTGGTTCTGCTGGAGGTTTCTTCCTGTGAAAAGGGAGTTTTTCCTTCCCACTGTCGCCAAATGCTTGCTCACAGGGGGTCGTTTTGACCGTTGGGGTTTTTCCGTAATTATTGTATGGCTTTGCCTTACAATATAAAGCGCCTTGGGGCAACTGTTTGTTGTGATTTGGCGCTATATAAATAAAACTGATTTGATTTGATTACAGTGTTTGTGAAACATTGTGTATTGCCCAAAAAAAAATCGAAAATTAAAAAGCAAAACAGTTGAAAGGGTGGACTTTTGCTGAGAGGATCTTCTTTCAGAAACTGTTTGTCAGTGCAGCCGGGAACAGAGCTGTAGCTGTGTGAGGGCCTCCACACAGCTACAGCTGGGCGAATAGTCACTCCTCACGTAGAGGCGGACCGTGTTTTTTTTTTTTTTTAAATATACAAACACACTGCTTCACTTTAAATGCGCAGTAGGTCTGTTTCACATGATCAATGTAGACTATCTTTCTCTTAAAAGGCTATTTTTTACTATGTGTCGTGCGGGAAAGGTGTAGCTATCATAGCTAATTTGATTAGCTGTTATGCTCTAGTCTTCTGTTTTTTTTTTCTGGGGATGCTGCAGTGCCTCACACCAGCATGGCATATGTACTACAAAGTTAAACGAAGCGTGGAGGTGCAGAATTTGCCTTGAACAGTTTTTGTAATCGAATTATTTGACTTACTCGACAAATTGTTTCAGCTCTATTTCAAAGTATACGACATTTGCAGCAAACAGCTACAAAGGTATCCAAAAACAAAGTACGTGTGAGTACTCAGGTGTTTTCGACAACTGATATCGCAACTTGAAGCGTCCCAGAGAGCGCTTCAGTGGAATGTAGCTGATAACATTAAGAACGGAGGCACAGATTAATTCTAAAGTTGACATAAGTGTGATGATGTGTTATGATGAAAACTGTTCATTTTGATGCAGTCACAGTAAAAGCTGCAGCTTTGTGAAGGTTTCTGTGCACCTGCACCACCATGAGTCAGAAACGCAGCCTGTCAGTGACCATCTCTGCTCCAGGTTCAGGTTTGTGTACGATTAATTATGAGTGCTGTTATCAATAAAATCTAAACGAAAACATCTGCTGCTGGGGGAAAATCCATCTTGGAGACATTCCTTTTCGTAATGAGCTGAGGGGGGCAATGAGCAGCAGCAGCGCACACATGCCAATACACACACACACACACACACACACACACACACACACACACACACACACACACACACACACACACACACACACACACACACACACACACACACACACACACACACACACACACACACACACTCCAGCTCCTCAAAGCAAAAAATAAAATAAAATAAAATTGCCACAAAACACAACAAAAGGGGTAAAATGCTGAATATGCCAGACTCACCATGTTATATTGTTTTCCAGATGTAAACTCCATCCATCCATCCATTTTCTTCCGCTTTATCTGGAGTTGGGTCACGGAGGTAGCAGCTCAAGCAAAGCCACCCAGACCTCCCATTCCACACACACCTCCCCCAGCTCCTCCGGGGTCTGAATGTAGATTGATCGGTAAATCAAGAGCTTTGTCCCCATACTCAGCTCTGTATTCACCACAACGGTCCGATACAGCGGCCGCATCACTGCGGATGCTGCACCGATCCATCTGACGATCTCACGCACCATCTGTCCCTCGCTCATGAACAAGACGCTGAGATACTTAAACTCCTCCACTTGAGGCAAGGACACTTCACCGACCTGAAGAGGGCAAGGCACCTTTTTCCGGTCGAGAACCATGGCCTCAGATTTGGAGGTGCTCATTTTCATCCTGGATGCTTCACACTCAGCTGTGAAGTGCCACCCCAGTGCACGCTGAAGGTCCTGATTTGACGAAGCCAACAGAACCACATCATCCGCAAACAGCAGAGATGAGATTCTGTGGTTCCCAAACCAGACCCCCTCTACACCCTGGCTGCGCCTAGAAATTCTGTCCATAAAGATAATGAACAGAACCGGTGACAGGGCGGCCCTGGTTGAGACCAACGTGCACTTTAAACAGGTTTGACTTACTACTGGCAATGTGAACCAAGCTCCTGCTGCAATCGCACAGGGACTGGATAGCCCTTAGCAAAAGACCCTGGACCCCATGCTCCTGGAGCACCCCCCACAGGGTGCCCTGAGGGACACAGTCGAACGCCTTCTCCAGATCAACAAAGCACATGTGGACTGGTTGGGCTAACTCCCCTGAACCCTCGAGCACCTGATGGAGTGTGTAGAGCTGGTCCAGTGTGCTGCGACCAGGATGAAAACCACACTGCTCCTCCTGAATCTGACGTTCGACTATCGGTCGAATTCTCCTCTCCAGTACTCTGGAATAGACCTTACTGGAGAGACTGAAGAGTGTGATCCCCCTGTAGTTGGAACACCCCCTCCGGTCTGCCAATCCAGAGGCACTGTCCCCGATCGCCACGCGATGTTGCAGAGGCGTGTCAACCAAGACAGTACCACAACATCCAGAGACTTAAGGTACTCAGGACAGATTTCATCCACCCCAGGAGCCTTGCCACCGAGGAGCTTTCTAACCACCTCGGTGACTTCAGCTTGGATGAGTCTGTCTCTGAGTCCCCATTCTCTGCTTCCTCTTTGGAAGATGTGATGATGGGACTGAGGAGATCCTCGAAGTATTCCTTCCACCGCCCGACAAGATCCCCAGTCAGGGTCAACAAGCTACCCACCCCGCAACGTAGACATTGCTGGTGGAGAGCTGCTTCCGCCTCCTGAGGCGTCAGACGGTTTTGCCAGAATTTCTTCGAGGCCGACCGATAGTCCTCCTCCATGGCCTCCCTGAACTCATCAAGATCAGATTGTAAGTGTCTCCGCACATGTGTGCGAGACTTGTTCCTCTTGTAATTTCCAACCACTTCCACAAAATTTCATCAAAATCCGTTCAAAACTTTTTGAGTTATCCTACTGACAAACAGACAGACAAACAAACAAACTCGACCGAAAACATAACCTAGGTAAATATTACAACATCTAATAGAATATGTTGTGAAAAAGAAGGCAGATGTTTTTGCATTGATGATACCAAGTGATGAAGCATCTCAGGTGTTTTTTGTCCCATTCTTCCTGGAAACGTCTCTTAATGAAGTGATATCTTCTTAACAGACCAATAAAATTGGAGGCCAATGATGTTTGGCAACAGCAACTCCAACATAGTGAATTAACAGTGTTGGATTTTACAGCCAGTTTGGGGATGATTAATCATTTGTAAGAGTTACCCAGTTGTTGCGCTTATGTCTATCACTGACTGAACCTTGACCTCTGCTTCTTTTGTGGAGCTCAAAACCATCATGACTGGCTATCACAGTGGATCTGGAACTGTGAGGTTTTCCACTGTGGGAACCTCCAAAAACCTGCTGTTTTGTCAGGTTTTCCTATGTCTGTCTGTCTGTGTTTATATATTAAAAATAAATCTTCAAAGATGCTGACTGGCCTTTCCTTGTCAGTAATTTCTCAGAACCTCTGATCATTCAACGTTGTCTTCCTGTGAAGCTTCATGAGAACAGCCCTGAGAGGAGTGTGTTTGTGGAGCGAGAGCCACCCTTTGTGGTGTGGCCAGGTTCAGGCTGAGCATGTGGAGTGTGCAGCAGCTCCAAGGCTGATTTATCACAGAGCCACAGGGTCCTGGCTCTGGGATGGGGGGCTATATTTCATACAGGCATTCTGTAGGGCAAAACTATTGTTCTGCTGGTGTAGCAGCCCTTAAAAAAGGACGTATTGGCATAATTTCATCTGCGTGTGTTAGAATGTTTGTGAATTTATGTGTGTGACCCTCTAATCATTCATTTTGTGATTAATGGTACAGACATGCAAGGATCAGGCTTCAGCCACATGTCACAAACATACTTCGAGATTGTATGTTCCCAAACAAGATCGTTAAACCAACAATCACATAAGGGTCATAAATCCACAGCTCAGGTTTGCCATGAGAGCAAACGATGCCTATCGTTTATAACCACAGAATAGAAGATGGACTTCCAATATGTAGACCTGGGTTTAATTCCCAGAGACACTACCTGTGTGTGTGTGTGTGTGTGTGTGTCCTTGAATGAGACATCTCAGTACACCAAGTTGTAAGTGGGTGGACTGAGTGGGCAGCGCCCTGCAATGAACTGGCATCATGTCCGAGGGCCATGTTATCCAGAGCCAAACCCCGGTGCCCATATAGGACTTCATCATTATCCTGTATAATCCAGACAGGTGCCTATACTAAAAGACAAAAGGACGAAATGGAGCCTGCTAATCACAAAATGGGGGGGAAATGTAAGGAAATGGAGCAGACTGACACCAAATATTATTAAATTGATTCAATTAAGTACTTGAATGATTTTTAAGTGAAATGGAGCAAAATGGGGACCTGATAACAAAACGGGGGTAAAACATAGCGAAATGCAGACTGACTCCAAATATATTCCATTAAGTACTTTAATTTTTTAGCGAAATGGGGACTGATAATAACGAAATGGGGTTAAAATGCAACAAAATGGATCAGACTGACCCACTGTTTGAAATTTCATCTCTTGAAGGCCACCTGCCCCTACTACATGTGCTGAACGCATCTCACAAAAAAAACCCCCACAAAAGCCAAGCAATTAAATAAAAATACTTATTTGGAGTCAGTCTGGTTCACTCTGCTCCAATTTGTTACATTTTGCCCCATTTTGTAATTTATAGTCCCCATTTTTACTCCATTCGTCCATCACATGGACAGATGTTCCCAATGGTACCCTTTCCAAAATTCCCTGTTCCCTCTCCACAGCAAGGATATAAAGGATGTAATAACACAAAGGGTGGGTACTTTTTTAGGTACAGTGTATGTAAAAAACTAGCTGCTGCGTAAGTGAGTACATGATGTGCTCTTGTGTCCGAACCCTGAATACGCAGATTCTCCTGGTACTGGATGATGAAGTACTCCTGACTGTGTTGTAGCTTTCCGTAGTTCATTTTCAGTTTCCTGGGTGGCCAGTCGAAGCTCTTCAAAGGTCTGGGTTGATGCTGCTGGTGGCGCTGAGACAAGCTGTCCATGACATGCACCCCGCTCCCCAAACTAGCCTAAAAACAGAAAAGTGCACTTTCGTCAGCTGGACAAATGGCAATTTTCATATACATTTTTTTTATCCATATGTACCACTTTGTATTGTCAAGATATTTAACAAAATGGTCCATTAAAAAATAATCTGGCATACAGTTTAAATAACACAACACAAACGTACCAAGGACAATTATTAAATCTTCACTAACATTTGAGAGCAGTGCTTTCAGGAAGGACATTCTTTAAAAATTTCTGCCACTCTTCCACTGCCCTGTGCTCAGGCTTTAAGGTTTACAGCCGTACTTTTTGCAGTGGCAGATTTCAACGTGTTCCAAAGAAGCTCAATGGGATTTATGTCAGGACTCACTAATGGCTGGTGTTTCTTTTTGCTGTTGGAAATGTGCTTTAGATCCTGGCCCTGTTTAAAGACACAAAACCTTCACCTCAAACAGTGTTGTGGCACACCTGGACAACACCTTTTGCTCATGATGATCTTCTGAATTCACCATTCCTTCAATGTATTCAATGCCTCCCCTACCAGAGGCAGCAAAAGGCTGCTGGTGAGTGGTCCCAAGTGGGACCTGCTCTCTCTGGGGTTTCAGGCCCTATCTGGTGTTAGGACTTGGTTTTCTGTGCTGTGTTTTCCGGTCCGAAAAGCGCAGAGGAAAGTGCTTTGTCCCACAACTCATCTCAGGATTTCTTCCCTATGACAACAATAAAAAGTTAACAACTATTTTATAATGTGTACAATGACAAAACCACTCACCTCAGCAGGTACATAGCATTTTGTCCAATCTGCTATCACAGATAAAATTTCTTTATCTTTGCTGTAATATTTTGTGAGACATATCAGCTGACTGTAGACCGACAGCAAAAACAAGCTTGCTGCTTCTGTTTTACGCAGTCTGATTGATTACCTGAAAAGGTGCTGTAGTATGACACGAGTGTCTTTCTGAAATGTTCAGTGATTTTCTACTTAAAGCACTCAAAACTGGCCACACAAAAACTGCGAGCTGTGCTTTTTCTTCAGGTGGCTGCATACACCCCATTCTTGTTTAGAGCAACTTATAAATGGTGTTGTTTGGGGAGGGGTTAATGATTGTGTACATGGGCCCTGACTAATAGAAAACTCATACTTCTGATTGCTGCCATCATCATGAGCATCTCAACTGTTAATGTCTTACAGTCTTTATTAGAGTCACTGCTCTTGATACAAACACTGATTTTAGTCATCATTTGTCACTGTTATTTGTCAAATGGGTCCTTAGCGTGTTACTTCCTTTAATGCGGGGCAGCAAATGGCTGATGCTGTATTGTAACTCCAAATCAGAAAAGGCTGGGATGGGTTGAAAAATGCAAAGTGCCCTTATATTTCCTTTATTTCATTGCAGACAGTATGACCCAAAAGATATTCATGTCTTGTGTTCAACTTAAGAGCCAATATTTTTAAATTTCAGACAGGTTTACATTAGGGTGTGATTCAAGCCGACTTGGATGTCAATGAAACTTGGCTCAGAGATGGAACCTACCAAGAAACGAACTTTTCCAAAAAAATTTAACTGAAAGCCAAACGTTTACCTTGCCAGGGGTTATCAAAGTTCAAGGCAAAAATATGGAAAAAACTGATATTTCATTAAATTCCCATCTTTCAAGTGGTGTAACATTCAGCGCCATCTAGTCCCCAAGCTAGTTTAACTATCAAATGCAATAGGGAGGCAAACTCTTCATCTTATATGCATAATTTGGTTGGGGGATCAATGGCGCTGAAATATAGAGGGTGCTCAAAGTCTGGTCATTTTGCGAAATTGGCTGTATTTAAAGGCCCATAACCCTCTGCACCATCAAGACCCCAACCAGATTTCAATGTTATCAACAAATATAGGCCCTACTACCAAATGCAACTGAAAACATGGGGTCTTGATGGTGCAGGGCAAAGGATTACTTTTGGGAAACCTTATCAAGCATTACAACACAGAATTGCATTCAAGAATATCACTTAAAACTTTACTGTGCAAAGAAAAAAAAAGCCTTATGGTAACCTTGTCAAAAAGGGGCAAAGACTGGGAAGGATGTGGGTTCTCTCAAAGCCAGAGAGAGAACCCATGTTTGCAGGAATTATGATGGAGGCTGAGACCACAGCTCCTCACCACATTCCACTGAGCCCCACCTCTCTGCATTTGGAGTTGGTCCCCAGGCACTGGACTGTGGGTGTCCATTGCTCCTAGTGGTTGAATTGTGTCTAATTGTACAACCCCAATTCCAATGAAGTTGAGACATTGTGTAAAATGTAAATAAAAACAAAATACAATGATTTGTAAATCCTCTTCAACCTAGATTCAATTGAATACACCACAAAGACAAGATATTTAATGTTCAAGCTGATAAACTTTATTGTTTTGTGCAAATATTTGCTCATTCTGAAATGGATGCCTGCAACATGTTTCATAAAAGCTGAGACAGTGGTATATTTACCACTGTGTTACATCACCTTTGCTTCTAACAACACTCAATAGGAGTACAGGGAACTGGTGGAGGACTTTGTGGGATGGTGCCCAAACCAATCAGCTGCACCTGAACACCACCAAAACCAAGGAAATGGTGGTTGACTTCAGGAGATCCGCCCCACCTCGGTTGCCTGTCTCTATTGAGGGAGAAAATGTGGAGACAGTCTGCACTTACAAGTACTTAGGGGTGCACTCGAACATAAACTGGACTGGTCTACAAACTCAGATGCACTCTACAAGAAGGGCCAAAGCAGGCTCTACTTCCTCAGAAGGCCGAGGTCCTTCAATGTCTGCAACCTGACTTCTGCTGAAGTTCTACCAGTCTGTCATGGCCAGCGTGCTCTTCTATGCTGTGGCGTGCTGGGGTTGGTAGCATTAGGAAGAGAGACGCTGGACGTCTGGACAGACTGGTGAGGAAGGCAGGTTCAATGGTGGGCATGGAGCTTGAGACTCTCAATTCAACAGCTGAGAACAGAACCCTGAACAGACTGGACTCTATAATGGACAATCAGAAACACCCCCTTCACACCATCTTCACTAAACCAGCTGAGTCTATTTAGCCACAGACCTCCGTGCCCTCTCCTGCAGTACAGACAGGCTACGGAGGTCCTTTGTCCATGGGCCATTCAACTGTAACAACACACAGAAGGACATCATCATTGGGGACTGGACTGCCTAAGACCCCATGTCCTCCAGTTTATTCAAGAATGCTAAGTTTTCACTACAAGACACTAAAACAGTTTTTTACCCCACTATTTGTCACTACCAGGGATGGTTGCACTGCACTATCTAGGATAATCACTGCACTATGGAACCTCTCATGAACACTGGACATACTTCTTCCTTGCTTATCACAAAGACTGTGAGATGCCTGAGCTGGCCCAGTCCCAGGATACCTCTAGGCGTGTGTGTGTGTTGACTGTGCAATACACTTTTTACTTTTTACTGGACTATGAAGTTGTGACGATTGAGAAATCTTCACTCCTATCATTGCTTAGTACACTTAACACTGCTTTTGATCACTTCAACTTTTGCTAAATGTCTTCATGCACCTTACCAGGATTTTTGTTCTTTGTTGAATACTATTTATGTCTTAGTTCTTCTAACTTCTACATCACAGTACTACATCATAGACTTATCTGTCAACACTCATTGCTTCTTGGTCATGTTAATCTCTTGTCTACCTCAACTCACAGGATATGTTTTGTTTATGTTTTGCACAATTGCTTTTTTTTTCCTCCCCTTGACTTTGACCTGTGTAAATGCTTGTTGTGTATGTGTGTGTCTTGAAATGTCCATGTGGGCATTATGTGTATTTGTGTACGCTACTTGACACCTTAATTTCCCCGTGGGGATCAATAAAGTTACTCTACTCTACAATAAGCGTTTGGGAACTGAGGACATTAATTGTTGAAGCTTTGTAGGTGGAATTCTTTCCCATTCATGCTTGATGTACAATTTCAGTTGTACAACAGCCCAACTGAAATCGTAAATCAAGTCTAAGTTGTCGTATTTTGCGCCTCATAATGCAACACACATTTTCAAGGGACATTTTCAAGGGTACTAGACTGGCCTGCAGGCAGGCCAGTCTAGTACCTGCACTCTTTTACTACGAAGCCACGCTGTTGTAACACGTGCAGAACGTGGTTAGCATTGTCTTGCTGAAATAAGCAGGGACGTCCCTGAAAAGACGTTGCTTGGACCGGCAGCAGGTGTGCTCCAAATCAGGATGCAACTTTCAACAATGATGGTGTCATCACAGATGTGTAAGTTGCCCATGCCATGGGAACTAACACACCCCCATACCATCACAGATGCTAGCTTTGAACTTTGCGCTGGCAACAATCTGAATGGTCTTTTTCCTCTTTTGTCCGGAGGACACAATGTCCATGATTTCCAAAAACAATCTGAAATGTGGACTCATCAGACCACAGCACATTTTTCCACTTTGCAGCTGTTCATTTCAAATGAGCTTGGGCCAGAGAAGGCAGCGGCATTTCTGAATGTTGTTGATGTATGGTTTTCGCTTTGCATGATAGAGTTTAACTTGCACTTGTAGATGTTGCAATGAACTGTGTTAACTGACAATGGTTTTCTGAAGTGTTCCTGAGCCCACACGGTAAGATCCTTTACACAATGATGTCGGTTTTTAATGCAGTGCCGCCTGAGGGATCGAAGGTCACGGACATTCAGTGTTGGTTTTCGGCCTTGCTGCTTACTGGTAAAAAGTTCTCCAGATTCTCTGAATCTTCTGATTATATTATGGACTGTAGATGATGGAATACCTAAACTACTTGCAACTGAACGTTGAGAAACATTGTTCTTAAACTGTTGGACTATTTTTTCACACAGTTGTTGACAAAGTGGTGATCCTTGCCCCATCTTTGCTTGTGAATGGCTGAGCCTTTTGGGGATGCTCCATTTATACTCAATCATCACATTCACCTGTTTCCAATTAACCTGTTCACCTGTGGAATGTTCCAGACAGGTGTTCTTTGAGCATTGGCGATGGAACACAGTGGTAAAGATACTGCTGTCCCATCTTTTTTGAAATGTGTTAGACATCCATTTCAAAATGAGCAAATATTTGCACAAAAACAATAAAGTTTATCAGTTTGAACATTAAATATCTTGTCTTTGTGGTGTATTCAATTGAATATAGGTTGAAGAGAATTTGCAAATCGTATTGTTTTTATTTACATTTGACACAACGTCCCAACTTCATTGGAATTGGGGTTGTAATTAGGATTCATAGTTCTCGCTAGCTTTATAACAGAGTAAAGGCCCTTTACACTGCTGCCTGAAAAAATGACGCTGCAATTGGGCCGTTACATTGTTTTTGAGGGTGTGTAGTGGGAAAATGATCAATTTGGTCGGTCTGTATTATGTTTGGAAAGAGGTGTCATTTGTTTTAAAACGGCGATTTGCTTTGAAGTTATGGCTTTCAGAAGGTCGAATCTTTGAATATCTTTCCAACTTTTCGTAACATCAGTAACATAATCTTGACTATACGCCGTTTGTTAACTCCTTACCAAGGAAACTGTCCTGGTACTGGCTCATTTTGCAAGTGAAAACTCTCATTTGCGAACTTTCCGATAGAGTTGAGCATTTATAGACAGTTTAGAACAGCCGTTTGACAAACGCGAATGATTTTATCTTTCATATTGTAAAATTTCCTTGTATGAGTAGTAACATACTGAGTAAACCTACATACGGTGTTTACCACCTCTCAATTAGTCAGAATTGGTCGCATCTGTGATAATTACCAAAGTTTTTCCACTAGACACGATAAACTTACTAGTAGATTAGCTAAACAAGGGTTACTGTATAACAAATTGCTTCTTCAGTTCAAACGATTTTCTAATAGACATCAAGAAATAATATCGAAGTTTTGGGTTCCATTAAAAAACATGTAGAAGATGGAATTTCTTCTACCTAGATTACCTAACCATAACATAACAAATAGGGTAAACCTTAGATAAAACCTTTAACATATCTGAGCCTTTGTTTATACAGTTGTACTGCTACAATTATAGCTTAGCCTAATAGCTATTAATTATCTAATAGGCTGCTTCACCCTCACTCATGTTTATATATATATAAATATATATATATATATATATATATATATATATATATATATATATGCTAGTTTAATGTTCAAAGCTTTAAGTGATTACTGGGATGATCAGCTGTAATTACATGTGTTCCCACATGAGGGCGAAGCTACTGAATACTGTGTTAAAAATATAGCAGAAGAAGAAGAAACAGCCAGATGTGTAATGGCAGCAGCTGCAGGTTTGGTGATTAAAAACGGCCGCCGTTTTTCTCTTTTCTGCAAATATATGTACTTATGTCTCCATATACACTTAACAAAAATATAAACGCAACACTTTTGGTTTTGCTACCATTTTGTATGCGATGAACTCAAAGATCTAAAACTTTTTCCACATACACTATATCACCATTTCCCTCAAATATTGTTCACAAACCAGTCTAAATCTGTGATAGTGAGCACTTCTCCTTTGCTGAGATAATCCATCCCACCTCACAGGTGTGCCATACCAAGATGCTGATTAGACACCATGATTAGTGCACAGGTGTGCCTTAGACGGCCCACAATAAAAGGCCACTCTGAAAGTTGCAGTTTTGTTTTATTGGGGGGATACCAGTCAGTATCTGGTGTGACCACCATTTGCCTGATGCAGTGTAACACATCTCATTCACTTAGAGTTGATCAGGTTGTCAATTGTGGCCTGTGGAATGTTGGTCCACTCCTCTTCAATGGCTGTGCGAAGTTGCTGGATATTGGCAGGAACTGGTACACGCTGTCCTATACGCCGGTCCAGAGCATCCCAAACATGCTCAATGGGTGACATGTCCAGTGAGTATGCCGGCCATGCAAGAACTGGGACATTTTCAGCTTCCAAGAATTGCGTACAGATCCTTGCAACATGGGGCCGTGCATTATCCTGCTGCAACATGAGGTGATGTTCTTGGATGTATGGCACAACAATGGGCCTCAGGATCTCGTCACGGTATCTCTGTGCATTCAAAATGCCATCAATAAAATGCACCTGTGTTCTTCGTCCATAACAGATGCCTGCCCATACCATAACCCCACCGCCACCATGGGCCACTCGATCCACAACATTGACATCAAAAAACCGCTCACCCACACGACGCCACACATGCTGTCTGCCATCTGCCCTGGACAGTGTGAACCGGGATTCATCTGTTAAGAGAACACCTCTCCAACGTGCCAAATGCCAGTAAATGTGAGCATTTGCCCACTCAAGTCGGTTACGACGACGAACTGGAGTCAGATCGAGACTCCGATGAGGACGACGAGCATGCAGAAGAGTTTCCCTGAGACGGTTTCTGACAGTTTGTGCAGAAATTCTTTGGTTATGCAAACCGATTGTTTCAGCAGCTGTCCGAGTGGCTGGACGATCTTGAAGGTGAACATGCTGGATGTGGAGGTTCTGGGCTGGTGTGGTTACATGTGGTCTGCGGTTGTGAGGCTGGTTGGATGTACTGCCAAATTCTCTGAAACGCCTTTGGAGACGGCTTATGGTAGAGAAATGAATATTCAATACATGAGCAACAGCTCTGGTTGACATTCCTGCTGTCAGCATGCCAACTGCACGCTCCCTCAAACCTTGCGACATCTGTGGCATTGTGCTGTGTGATAAAACTGCACCTTTCAGAGTGGCCTTTTATTGTGGGCAGTCTAAGGCACACCTGTGCACTAATCATGGTGTCTAATCAGCATCTTGATATGGCACACCTGTGAGGTGGGATGGATTATCTCAGCAAAGGAGAAGTGCTCACTATCACAGATTTAGACTGGTTTGTGAACAATATTTGAGAGAAATGGTGATATTGTGTATGTGGAAAAAGTTTTAGATCTTTGAGTTCATCTCATACAAAATGGTAGCAAAACCAAAAGTGTTGCGTTTATATTTTTGTTGAGTGTACATTTCTACAGGCTTTACTTTTTCTTGTTCCCCCCTTTTTTAATATTATATTTAAGTAAATATGGGAGGAGTGGGATACAATTAGTTATACCTAACAGCTAACGTTAGCTTATCTAGCTGGCCTTAGCAACGTTCATTGTAGCTTACAAAATAGTTGATTCCTTTGTGTTTGATAACAATCTTCTCCTGTGATGTCTTATCCTTCTTATGTCTTATTACTTATTATATTATATATACCTTTTTCTTCAGCTGCTTAGGTGGGTAGGGAGAGTTCCCATGGGATAAAAAAAAAGCTTTTTAACCTAAGACCAGGCACCTAAGGGCTCTACTCTACCTCTTTCTCCTCTCCTATTTCACCCTCTTCCTTTTAGATATTTAGATTGTTTTGGCAGTTCCTAGTGGGAAGGCCTTTTTGTTTTTTTAGTTTATTTTCTAAAAGCCCTCTGGTGGTTGAAAAAGTCCGATGCGGGATGCACAAGACCTGTTACATTTGGGCAAATGAACACTTGAGTAGGCTGGGATCGTGCTTTGCTGCCCACTCTGTCTTGACGTTTCTGGCGTGAGGCCTCACTTCTTTCTGGCCTCAAACTTCAGGCTGGCGGATTGATGCTGGAATGCCAGCTGAGTCTATCTGTAGCTAGATGCTGCCCTGAATGATGATGAATGCCTGCAAGGGAGAGCTGTTTCTTCAGCTGGTCCTTATAGAGCGTTTTGGGCCCCCTTGGTTTCTCTCCCTTCCTTGAGCTCGCCAAAGAGAATTAATTTCGGCTGCGTGTATCATCCATCCTGGCTACGTGGCCTGCCCAACGAAGCTGTTGTTTGAGTATAATAGGACTCCATGCTGGGCAATCTGGCTTGGTAAGGATGTCCTCATTTGAGACGTAGTCCTGCCACTTGATCCCGAAGATGTTTCGGAGACAACGCTGATGAAAGCGTTCCAGTAATCTGATCTGCTGGCGATACAGAACCCAGGTTTCAGCTCCATACAGGAGGGTAGGGACCACAATGGCTCTGTAGACCTGCATTTTTGTGGAAAGGCGCAGTGCGTGATTCTGCCAGACTTTCTTTGAGAGTCGACCAAAAGAACTGCTGGCCTTGGCAAGGCGACTGTCTAGGTCCTTGGCAACAGATGCGTCGTTTGAGATAACACTACCGAGTTACGTGAAGTGCTGTACTGCATTCAGGCTGGTACCCTCGATGTTGATTTGGGGTGGGTATATGCTGTATGGGGGACCGGTTGATATAGCATTTCTGTCTTTCTCAGGCTGATGCTGCTTCAGCAAAACAGTTGACAATGTGCTGCAAGGCTTGCTCCGTATGGACGACGCAGTATCTTAGTGTAGGACAGAAGGCGCCGCAAATTATACTTCCATCGGTTCTGAAGAGGATATACGAGGGCTGTCCATAAAGTATAGGTCCTTTTTATTTTTTCAAAAATTATATGGATTTCATTCATATGTTTTTACGTCAGACATGCATGAACCCTCGTGCGCATGCGTGAGTTTTTCCACGCCTGTCGGTGACGTCATTCGCCTGTGAGCACTCCTTGTGGGAGGAGTCGTCCAGCCCCTCGTCGGAATTCCTTTGTCTGAGAGTTGCTGAGAGACTGGCGCTTTGTTGATCAAAATTTTTTCTAAACCTGTTAGACACATCGAAGTGGACATGGTTCGAAAAATTAAGCTGGTTTTCAGTGAAAATTTTAACGGCTGATGAGAGATTTTGAGGTGACACTGTCGCTTTAAGGACTTCCCATGGTGCGAGACGTCGCGCAGCGCTCTCAGGCGGCGTCATCAGCCTGTTTCAAGCTGAAAAACTCCACATTTCAGGCTGTATTGATCCAGGACGTCGTGAGAGAACAGAGAAGTTTCAGAAGAAGTCGGTTTCAGCATTTTATCTGGATATTCCACTGTTAAAGGAGATTTTTTTTAATGAAAGACGTGCGGACGGGTCCGCGCGTCGGGACGCAGCCGGCGCGGAGCGGCGGCACAGGAAAAACACCTCCGTGTTGATAACCATTTGTAAAATCCAGATGGCTTTTGATGGCTTTCAGTGGAGTGAGTATATGAGAAATTGTTTAACAGCTGGACATGTTCCAACTTGTCCTTAAGGCTTCCAACAGAGGTGTTTTTCCTGTGGCGGAGCGTCGCTCCAACAGATCACTAGTATTTTGTTGCACCACCTCTGGCTTTTATAACAGCTTGCAGTCTCTGAGGTATGGACTTAATGAGTGACCAAACAGTACTCTTCATCAATCTGGCTCCAACTTTCTCTGATTGCTGTTGCCAGATCAGCTTTGCAGGTTGGAGCCTTGTCATGGACCATTTTCTTCAACTTCCACCAAAGATTTTCAATTGGATTAAGATCCGGACTATTTCAGGCCATGACATTGACCCTATGTGTCTTTTGGCAAGGAATGTTTTCACAGTTTTTGCTCTATGGCAAGATGCATTATCATCTTGAAAAATGATTTCATCATCCCCAAACATCCTTTCAATTGATGGGATAAGAAAAGTGTCCAAAATATCAACGTAAACTTGTGCATTTATTGATGATGTAATGACAGCCATCTCCCCAGTGCCTTTACCTGACATGCAGCCCCATATCATCAATGACTGTGGAAATTTACATGTTCTCTTCAGGCAGTCATCTTTATAAATCTCATTGGAACAGCACCAAACAAAAGTTCCAGCATCATCACCTTGCCCAATGCAGATTCGAGATTCATCATTGAATATGACTTTCAGCCAGTCATCCACAGTCCACGATTGCTTTTCCTTAGCCCATTGTAACCTTGTTTTTTCTGTTTAGGTGTTAATGATGGCTTTTGTTTAGCTTTTCTGTATGTAAATCCCATTTCCTGTAGGCGGTTTCTTACAGTTCGGTCACAGACGTTGACTCCAGTTTCCTCCCATTCGTTCCTAATTTGTTTTGTTGTGCATTTTCGATTTTTGAGACATATTGCTTTAAGTTTTCTGTCTTGACGCTTTGATGTCTTCCTTGGTCTACCAGTATGTTTGCCTTTAACAACCTTCCCATGTGTTTGTATTTGGTCCAGAGTTTAGACACAGCTGACTGTGAACAACCAACATCTTTTGCAACATTGCATGATGATTTACCCTCTTTTAAGAGTTTGATAATCCTCTCCTTTGTTTCAATTGACATCTCTCGGGTTGGAGCCATGATTCATGTCAGTCCACTTGGTGCAACAGCTCTCCAAGGTGTGCTCACTCCTTTTTAGATGCAGACTAACGAGCAGATCTGATTTGATGCAGGTGTTAGTTTTAGGGATGAAAATTTACAGGGTGATTCCATAATTTATTCCTCAGAATTGAGTGTGTCCATATTTTTTTCCCTCTTCTTGGTCTAAAAAGTAACCGTTACTGACTGCCACAATTTTTTTTCTTGATTTCTTATAGTGTTTCTTAAAGCCAGAAAGTTGCCATTTGAAATGACTTTAGTTTTGTGTCATGTCTGTGATCTGCTTTTTTTTCTACAAAATTAAACAACTGAATGAACATCCTCCGAGGCCGGTGATTCCATAATTTTTGCCAGGGGTTGTATATTCCACTTGTCATAAAAGATTTAGCTAAGTTTAGGTTAGGGTTACAAAAAAATGGAAAAACTACAATAACCAAAGATGATGATAAATCTTTCTTGAAAATTCTTTTTTACAACAAAGGCATTGAAATGATCAAACTATCACAGATTCTACATAGCAAACCAATCCAAAATTTGGTATAGTTTTTATTGGGGGGTTGCATAAGACCTTCTTAAGCCTCTTAGTCCACATTTGTGGAACTTAAGAATCACCCATCCTTTATCAGACTCACAGACTGAACATTTTGGCACAGATTTGGTGGATGTACTGGATGTGTGAATTAACTCTGATTTTGGGGTACTCCGTGTGGTGCCTTCTAGTGGTAGTCCATGTTTGTGGAAGTTAAGAAAGGCCTTTTGGGGGTTCCCGAGTACAGTCCTACCCATCCCAGGTGTCAAACCTTTTGTACTCGAGATGTGAAACAAATGTATCTGGCTCACAGATTATAGAAAGCCAACTAAAACAGAGTTAAGTCTCATACTGTGTGAAAACCCAGTGAATAAAAGCGGGTTTTAAGAATGGTTTTAAAAACAGAGCACAGGTAGAGCATTCCAAATTCTAGCAGCAGCAACAGAAAATGCTTGAAATGCTTGATCCCCTCTGAGCATTCTCTTGGACCTTGGTACCTTCAAGAATTAGCTGATCAGCTGACCGGAGGCCACCGTACAGGGGCATAGGGGTGAAGAAGCTCAGAAAACTAGGGTGGGGCAAGGCCATTTAAAGATTTAAAAACAAAACAACAACAAAAAAAAAAATCTTAAAATGAACCCTGAAGTGCACAGACAGCCAGTGGAGTGAGGCCAGGGTAGGTGTAATGTGCTCCCTCTTTCATGCTCCAGTTAGCAGATGAGCGGCAGCGTTTTGAACTTACTGGAGATGTGCAAGGGAGGACTGGCTAACTTGAAAATAAAGTGCATTACAGTAATCCAGCTGATAAGTAATGAGGGCATGGATTACTGTTTCTAAGTGCTGATGCGCGAGAAAAGACTTCATCTTAGCAAACTGCCTCAGGTGAAAGAAACTAGACCTAACTACTGCACTAATTTGGTGATCCAATTTAATATCACTGTTCATCTTAAAACACAAATTAGTAACAGCAGACTTTGCATAAACTGCCAAAGGGCCCAAATCAACAGGGGAGGGTACACAGGAGCCGCCAGGGCCAAACACAATCACCTCAGTTTCTTATCATTAAAATTTAGGAAGTTTAGAGCCATCAGGCCTTATATCCTCAAGACACGAGAGAAAGGGTTTGAGAAGAAACCTACTTTTCATCAGGGGCCATATATCTGGCTGTCATCAGCGTAACAAAGAAAAACGACACCATGTTTTCTGAGGTTAGAGCTGAGGAAGGAGAAAAAGCAAAGGTCCTGAAACTGAACCCTGTGGAACCCCATGTATGAGTGGAGCCGAGGAAGATTCACAACCCCAAGACCGACGCTCATATTCCTGTCTGCCAAAGTAGGACCCTGAACCAGTTCCGGGCACTACCACTAATGCCCACTAGCCTGCTGCAGAAAATGTACAAGATATTGTGTCTACAGTGTCAATGGCAGCAGTCAAGTCAAGCAAGAAAAGAACAACATAGTTCATTACAGAAAGGCAGAAGGAGTTATATTACAAGCAGAACTCCTCTGTATCAAGACGGGCTGAACTGGCGCCCACATAGACGGCAGAGAAGGCAGCTGAGTTAAAAGCCTGACAGGTGCTGACACACAGGAGAAATCAACACTAAATAAAACTGGTGCACAATCACTGATCTCCAAGTCTGACACAGTCACACCATGAGAAAAAAAACAAGTCTAGTGTGAGTCTGTGCTCATGTGTGGAGCTGGACACACACTGCTTCAAATTAAAAGAGTCCGCGATGTTTAAGAAGTCCTTCACCACAGGCTGATCAGGACAGCAGATATGAGATTAAAATCACAGACAAGACACCATCAAAGTTGGACATCACTCTTGCAAGGAAGTTTGAAAACTCATTTATGAACTTTATTTTGGGGGCCAGTAGATGACAGCACAGAGCACCGGGTCCAAGCGATTAACCCTAAAAACAGTCACCTCAAAACTAGAGAAGAATGCAAGAGACTGTTTACAGTTAAAAGTTCCTTTAAAATCAGACTGTTCCTTCATCTCAGCCCAGCAGCCATGAAGAATTAAAACCACAATCGGTCAGTAAGAGTTCCACAAGTGGGCTGCACTAACCAGCGTTCATCCACATCTCCGTTACGTAAAGTCCAGATTACGGGAGTTGAATAAATTCCTTATGATAGAAGTTTTGTTTGTCAGCAATCTGGCATTAACCAGCCCAATTCTGGTCAGAACTAGGGCTGAAACGATTAGTCGAGTAATTCGAATAATTCAATTACAAAAAATGTTCGAGGCAAATTCTGTGCCTCAAAGCGTCGTTTAACGTTGTAGTACATATGCCAGGCCTGTGTGTGGCGCTGTAATGTCCCCAGAAAAACAAACAGAAGAAGAAGTAGAGCAAGCACTAATCAAATTAGCACAAAAGCTACAGCTTTCCACGCGACAAACAGAGGGAACTAAAGCTTTTTAGGAAAAAGACGGTCCCACACTTATAATCTAAAATAGCTTACTGTGCATTTAAAGCAAAGCAGTGTTTTTTTAAATTTTTTTTATATATACAGATTGGTCCACTGACCGCTCTGCACGCGGCGGCCGGTAGTGTTTGCTTCTCTGCCTGGTGTGAGCGGCTCAGCACTGCCCTCACACGCTCCGTCGGCCAAGACAGTCTCTGGAAGAAGTCCACTCTTCTGTGTGACTCGCAATGAGTGTTTCGCTTTTTAATTTTCACTTTTTGGGCAACACACAATGCTTCACAAACACAGGAACTCAAATAAAATAATAAAATAATAAAAAACAAGTGACTGCGAGGCTGCATGTTCAACCTGAAAAAGAAATGCCTTGGCTGAATCGCAGAGAGAGTGTTCATGCAGGAAATTCATGCATCCCCATTTCAGCAAAATGTCAAGACTTTGGCCCGACACCAGGAAAGATCCAAAACTTGTAAAGATGTGAAAAAATAAATAATTACCCAGGAAAACAGAAAGGGATACACTAAATTTGATAATCTCCGTGATGACGTCAGTGACATTGTGCCATTACTTAGGAGAGACCCTGGACTGTTAATGTTTTAAAAAGCAAAAGTACTTTTTATCCGATTACTTCATTAATCATGAGAATAATCGATAGATACTCAATTACTAAAATATCGATAGCTGCAGCCCCTAGTCCAAAACTGGAACTTGCGGTCCAGCAAATCACTGAGCATGGAGTGGCGTCCTCAGGTTGTGGGAGATTTATCCCACTCCAACGGAGCCGCGGGGGAGGGGAGCCACGCAGCCGCAACAGACCTATGTCATCCAAACCAGTGACAGGTACCAGACAGCTGTCAATGGGATCAAGAAAGCGCCGCGGCACCGATTTTATTTTTAAGCCATATCACCCAGCCCTAATTGTCATGTTGAAGAATCGCATCTTTTCCAGAACGAACCTGCTTCAAATGCATAAACATCTCCTACAAAGTGTACAGCGTGTATGCCGTTCAACCCTAGCCGAGTGAGGCGTTTTTCGGAAATGCACCAGTGAAAAGAATGAAATACATCAATCACTAATTACTAGTGCATGTGTGTGGAGGGACTTACAATCATGGATACTTTTGTTACTAAGGTTATTATACCAGGGTGCTAGTTTGCGTAAGGGCTAACTGTAAACAAGATGGTGTGTCAGTCAGAACACAGGGATGACAACACCAGACTCCATTATGTCCTTCAGCAGGCTTTATTCCAGCTGATATTCATCAACATATTTACAGATATGTACAGATAGAGAGAGTGAGGGAGTGAGTGAGTTTTTTGTCATTAACTAAGTGCTGAGAACATCAGCAGTAGGAGGTGAAAGGTACTTATTTAGATGGACTTCTTGCCTTTATCGTGCTACACATCAGAAAAAAAACAGGGAAATCAGAACTCAGTCAGTAACAACGCGAGTCCATGAACGTAACCTCATGTGAATACAATGAAGGGCTGAGCCTTTATTACAGCCACCTTCAAATGCGCCAGGCACATTTTCTCCCAAATAAAGGCACCTCTAAAAGGGTCAAGGGGGGTAGGACAGACTAATTTTCACCAGGCAGAAAGGCTGGCAGCATCACTAGGGAAGCGACAGGTCAGGTGTATACATGACCTCTAATGTCTACATCAGCTGGCCTAGTACACCCATCATCACTTCGGTGAACCTTGGTCACCCATCCGATGAGCCAAGAAGCTCTGGGCAGGTGAGGGTCCACTAACATGACGACTGCTTTGTCTAAGGGCTTAGGGGTTGTAGAATGTCATTTCTGCCATATCTGCAGTGTAGGGAGGTACTCTCTGATGAATCTTGACCAGAATTGGTCAGCGAGCAACTTTGAGTGCAGCCAACACTTGCGACTCGGAGATAGAGATTCTGAGTACACAACTTGGGGAAGTGATCTATCTGAATGCCCCATCAGAACACTATTCGGAGTCACAGGGTCAGCATCAGCCATGTCAGCAGAGACATAACCCAGCAGTCTGGAGGTGAGGATAGACTCCACTTCCAGAAGCACTGCGAGCAGGACTTCCTCGTAGACTGGTTGGGCTCCAACACAGGTGTACAAGGCAGTCTTCACAGAGTGAATTTCCTGCTCCCACACACCGCCAAAGTGAGGAGTCACAGGGGGATCAAAGCAGAACTTGATCCTCTGGCGTGCGAGCTGCTGTTGTAGTGTGGGAGGCATGTTGGTGAAGACCTCTTGGAATTCACGCTCCCCACCCTTGAAGTTGTTCCCCTGGTCAGACTACATCTCTGCAGGGGTTCCACATCTAGCTATGAACCTTTGTAGAGCCATCTGCATCCATGCTCCTCAGAAGATCCAAATGGAATGCCTGGGGAGTTAACCCTCTGGGGCCGACGCCGTTGTGTACGACTGCCAAGACCAAGTTTTACTAAATTATAAATAACTTTTTAATGATATGAGATAGAAACTTTTTTTTTTTGCTGAAAAGTTAACACCACGGACTTTCGAGCCAGCCATCTGCCATGTTTGTACTCCTCATAGAAGCTGTGTGATGACGTGCGCAATGTGACTGTCTAATCAGAATTGGTTCACTGTCACATGGTTTTCCAAAATCCAATCATACGGCAGATTTACCTCACGTGATAAACCAAAGATCGTTTTGTGATGTGTTACTAGTTGGCTCGTTTGAACAGCCATCTGGCTGCTTGCTCCAATGCACCCTGCGCCATTACGCACAGCAATCAGTGAAAGTAAGCAGACGAGCAGACGGAGGGCCTCTGATGACAATCTCATGTGCTCAAACAGAGTGTGTGTTTTAGAGATGCTCCACTACTCATTACCTGTGAATGTTATTGAATAAGCCTGTGGCAAGCGCTCTCGCTCCAGCGTAAAGCACTGTTTACATCAATGGAGCGAGGGGGGAGGGGCCCCTCCTCAGAGGGTCAAAGTGTCAAAGCTGCTTTCAGAGCAGGACAGAACACTCCAAAACACAGTAGAAGTAGATGTTTGTGATGTGACCTTTGTGTAATAGCAGACAGAAACTGCTTTTAGATGAAGACAAACAAAACGCATCGACCATTTTGTATATATTGTTCAAAATGTGCATTTGTGTTTATTGTTTGAACCTTTTGTTGTACAGTCTTTCACACAAGAGCCCAAATTACCATTATAAAGTGTCAATACAGGTGCTTATTATAGTTTACTGTGTGTTTTGAATAAATGTGTGTGGCAAATTATTTCCGCTTTACTTTTGCCTTTCTTATTTATGATTGCAAACATTTATTACACTTATTAAACACAACTATAGCATATATATTCTGAAAGTACAGGGTGTCCTGAAAAAAAGACATAAAACTTGATTGTGGGATGCAGGGAGAGCTGTTAACAGCAATAAAAAAAAACATTTATGCCAGGCGAGTGAACTGTCCAAAAAATCTGGACCAGGATGGTGAAGGTCATTATCGTACTTCTGGATAAGTAGCCAGGTGAATGTGAGGGATCAAGGACAACTGGACAACGGGCGCAAGGCAGAGTCACTAAAGCCCTCTGAGCACCACAGCTAACCACCTACTCTTATTAGACTAGAGGACTTGTCCAGTTCAGGAGATAAGGTAAGTATGTGGCTCTTGGATGAGACATGCTTCCCTTCGCCAGCAACTTGTAGTCTTCAGGAAATGACTGTTGTTGGGGATGCAGTGCCACCACTCTGCTTGCTGATACTGTTCAGCACTCGGAGGGGAGTCGCAGGAGCTCTGTTCATTGAGCTACTGGGCTTTGGCTTTGATTAGTTCCTGCTATGTGTCATACACTTTATTGCTTGGGCTCATAGGCGAGGTAATGGTCAGGGCACAGAAAGTAGCCTTGTGGAGCTCTGCTGGGTCTTCTTGTGGCCATGTAGTAGGCTTCTGTGGCCAGGTCTTGAAGGAGGAAGGGAGGTCCTTGTGACCATCGCTGAGGTTGGGTGAGTGATCTCACGGATTTACCCCGTGTCAGGTCATCTGCAGGGTTGTTTGCTGAATCAACATAGCGCCAGATACAGTTCTGTGTGAGCTCTTGGACCTTGGCTACCCTCGCTAGGGTCAGTTCCTTCTTCAGGAAATTGGCAAGCTATGCAGCTATCAGAGCTCCACAAAGGCATGGAATGGAATGTGTATGTTTGGGAGCGACATGGGACCAAGCGAGGATGAAAGATAGGTGCATGTGACCATCTCCATCTTCAGTTTTCTAGTATGCCAGAGCCCCATACATTCGCTCAGAGGCATCTGCGAAGGTGTGAACCTTGTACATAGCACCTGTGAAAACACTTGGCAGGCGCTTGGCACCTGTGAAAACACAAGGGTGGTGGAAAGACAAGACAGAAATCACTCAAGCTCGACCTCCCAACTGGACAAGGCCTGTATGAACTCTGAGAAGAGATTTGTGTCATTCCAACCACGTTGTTTATCCCATAACTGTGGATGATAAGCTTTGCTTCAGTGGAGTAGGGCAACAGATACCCTAGGGGATCATATTGGGACGCTAATATTTTGTAAATATTTCTCAGGGTAGCCACGCCATAGGTCATGGGCCTGTGTTTGTAGCCCAAGGAGTCAGTATCCCAATTCTAACTAAGGCCAAGGGTAGATTCTTGGGGGTTGAAATTATCCTGGGCTAACCACTTGTCCAGACTCTCAGATCTGGCTTCTTGAGGCAAGTGGCTCAGGACATTTGCATCACTGCAGGCCCACTCATGCAAATCAAACCCTCCTGAGGCTAGAAGGGCTCTGAGGCTATCAACGAGTGACTTAGCTTCATCTGGAGTGTGCAGGCTTTGTATGCAATTTTATCAAAGTATCAAAGTAGAAACAATTCTGCACCGAAACCTTGAGGTCGTTGTCATGTTGGCTAGGATACATGGCGTTGCAGGGCATAAGTTGCACAGCATGGGTTTCTCTGTGATTGGAGAGGGACTATGGGTTTGGGCTCTGTTTTCAAGGAGCGGGCAATGTCTATTAATTCCTTGATATCAGTTCGGGCCCCATTCAGTTCTTTTATGCTTTCCTTGATCCACTACCGTGATTGGTGCAACTTTGCTATCTCCTCCTGTATTGCTCTGATCCCATGGGAGAAGTGGTAATTGTGGTAGAAACTGGTTGTCCCATTCCACATCGGTTCTCTGGAGGAAACTTGGGGTTAGCTGAGGGATGTCTGAGTGAGCAGCATTCCCATAGCAGCGCCGGGAGAGAGGTGCTTGGAAGGGTTAAGAAATACAAACAGTATGTCACATTGTGGTAAATCTGTGCGGAGTGGACAGTTCTCAAAAACTGACTGTGCAAGAAGAAGAGTGAGGAAAGCCACCAAGACACCCAGACAACACAGAAGAAGTTTTAGGCTTCTGTGGTTGTGATTGGAAAAATTGTGCACAGTGCATGTTTTGCATTCTGTATCCCCAGTTATGGGGCACAGAGGAGGGTTTTATTAAAAAGAAGACATGAAAGTTCAGCTACAATTTGCCAGAAGGTACATCTGAGATGCAAGCCTAGATTTAATGGTTTGGAGAAAGAAAACCCTCCTCTGTACCACTTCATCATGAAGCTGTATACTGTAACTGTGATCACATCACTCTTCTCAAGGATGCTCAGCATTAACAGGTAAACTCACAAAATACTACCATTAATTTGGTTAAGATACTGCAATAGATATGTAATAATGTGTTGGCTGTTTATATTTATGATATTGTAAGACACTACTAAAATTACATCAGCTAGCTAACCTTTGCAAGTACATTTATTGAGTTGCTAGCTAGCTTATCATTGGCTTGCCCATTTCAAAAGAATAGCAGCTCCACAACAACAGTTAAATCAGGTAAAACCACACTAGGATTCCACAAAGGCTCATAACAGCTTAGACAGCAGGGTGCAAGATCAACCTGGAAAACGCCCTCCAGCATGAACTCTTGTCCTTTTCATTGTCTTTGGCAACAACTAATGGTTAGTCTCCATTCCGCCATTAACAAGACAAGTCCAAGCTTAGGGGTCGACTGATATGAATTTTTCAGAACCAATATCAATAATAATATTTGTCTGCAATAAAAAGTATTAAAAAAGATGTCAAAATTTAGTATAAACACAAAACACAAAACTTTCTTTAAATGTTTTGTAGCATATGTTTAATTCACAGAACCTTTCAACATGACCTTCACACAAAAAGTGCAAGAAGCTACAAATAACACTATTATGAAGTTGAACAAATAAGTAAATACAGTCAGCACAGCTCCCGTCTGCACACTGCTATCTTCTTCTATGCCAGTCTGCGGGATCAGCAGCCTTTTGGGGGGGGAGGGGGACAACTTTGTTACACACGAGAAAGCAGTGATTCATATTTTAAGAGTGCTATGAGCAATTACAACAATTCAATATTTAGAATGTTTTGTACTCTAAGACCCACAACTTGAGGCAGTTTAACTTAAGTGATGCAAATTTCATATCTGTGTTATATTTCATGCCATTTTGTTACGTGTGTGAGACACAGAGCTGTGTCAAGAATTTAACACTGACAGTAAATGTAACGCAGTAGCTTTAATCCAGTCTGGCAGAGTTTTTCTGTCATCTTGACAGCTTTTTCTCTCAACATTTTTGAGTGGGATTGTATTACTTACTCTTATTTGAACAAGAGCTGAACCTGGACTACTTACTTTCATTATAAACCTGCTCTTTAAAGGATAAAACCTGGATAAAAAACTTTCTGAATCGTAGTTTTTCCACACTTCCGTGTTTCACTGTGAGGCTGTGAGCTGAAGTAGATCGTTTCAGATCATTAAGTTGCTCTGCTGCTTTAATAAGTTTTTTGTGCTATAGTCCACTGTTTACAGATGATCACATGATCATTTGTAAACAGCAGTTTGTACAGTTTGTAAATAGTTCTATGAAAACTATTAACTCTTATTTTGCTTTGTATAGGTCAAAGCCAGGTTCACAGCTCTTTTGTCTTCCTGGATATTTTTGGAAACACAAAGCCTTTAAGCTGTAACAGAAATCATTCATTTCTCAATATAAAAGCATTTTATACACACAGGAAGTGCTCTGGATTATTTAATTGAGGATTTTGATGGAGTTTTTTTTTCTCCTTTAACTCAGACGGAGAGAGACGCTGCTTTCAGCTGTGCTGTGTTTCTCACGTTACACAGCACTCCGGCATCACAGAACACTAAGGTTGCTGAATGGTGATCCATTTTTTTAAAAATGTACACATGAAGGCCGAACTTGGTGACCAGTGAGTAGCTTACATCTAGTGCTGCAAAATCATTGTGCTGTCATAAATGGCTGATACCAGTATCCGCCAAAATAATGAATATGGTGGCTGATAATCAGTTGACCCCTAGTCCAAACCCCTGCAGATGTCACACTTGCTAAACCCAGTTGCCTGATTATTGTTGGTCAAGTACTTGCGATGGCACTGGTCAATTTCTGATGAATATGCGTGCATGGTTTCCACCAGTGTACAAAATGGCTGCAAAGTACCAGAGAATTGATGTTCTCTTTGACAGGTATCAAAAACAATCACTCAAAGCAGCTACAAGGAAAGCAAAAACAGTGCCACCAACCGGTACGAGACAAAACTGAAAGTGAGTCCATGGCTTTACCAACAGACTGGTCCAACTTTATGGCACTTGCGAATAATAAAGCAGATCTTGCTCTTTTCCTCTCAAACTATCTGAACAAACATGGCCCAAAAGGGGAACTAGTGATCATCGCGTCAGGTGGGTTGGTCGAGGCAACCACCATTATGTCAACAGATGCAAGTCACACAGTCTCCTCTCTACAGCCTGACCACGAGGAAGCTGATTTTTCACTGCATCCATGGCACACGGAAACAACAGTCATGACAACACAAGGTGCAGATGTGCTTCTACGTTTGGCACACAGGATGTACATAGGAAGGCCGGCACCTCAAAGGCTCCAATGTATTTTCCAGTGCATGAAATTCTTGCTGACCTCGATTAGTTGCTGCCCCCGATTACTTGGACACAGTGCTCACCTTCCATGCTGTCACTGGCTGTACTAGTGTCTCAGTTCAGTAGTCACAGTAAGAAAACAGCCTCAATCATCACAATGACCTTCTTGGCATCCAGTGACTGGTACAGGGATGGATGCATTTGGATGGTCAGTTAGTGCCACATCTACTCTCTGTACCACCAATTTTAAAAGCTTGCAAGGAGATCACCACCTGTGTTTGTATGACCTCAGCAAACGCAGCAGCTGCAGGAAAACTGGCAACTCTGGCCAGAAGAAGAAGAGGATGACGACAACGATGACTGCGAATAAGTGTATGTGTGCAGATCTACCGCAACACACTATGGACTGAATATAGAAATTTGACAGTAAAATAGTTAAAAATATTGTAAACAACCTTTTTACAAACTATATTTTAAGCCAATTTTTCAGAACAGCATCAATCCGTTTCTTGACCCTCTTTAATTCAGGAATTACTCATATACTCAACAAAAATATAAACGCAACACTTTTGGTTTTGCTCCCATTTTGTATGAGATGAACTCAAAGATCTAAAACTTTTTCCACATACACAATATCACCATTTCCCTCAAATATTGTTCACAAACCAGTCTAAATCTGTGATAGTGAGCACTTCTCCTTTGCTGAGATAATCCATCCCACCTCACAGGTGTGCCATACCAAGATGCTGATTAGACACCATGATTAGTGCACAGGTGTGCCTTAGACTGCCCACAATAAAAGGCCACTCAAAGGTGCAGTTTTGTTTTATTGGGGGGGGATACCAGTCAGTATCTGGTGTTACCACCATTTGCCTCATGCAGTGCAACACATCTCCTTCGCATAGAGTTGATCAGGTTGTCAATTGTGGCCTGTGGAATGTTGGTCCACTCCTCTTCAATGGCTGTGCGAAGTTGCTGGATATTGGCAGGAACTGGTACACGCTGTCGTATACGCCATTCCAGAGCATCCCAAACATGCTCAATGGGTGACATGTCCGGTGAGTATGCCGGCCATGCAAGAACTGGGACATTTTCATCTTCCAAGAATTGCATACAGATCCTTGCAACATGGGGCCGTGCATTATCCTGCTGCAACATGAGGTGATGTTCTTGGATGTATGGCACAACAATGGGCCTCAGGATCTCGTCACGGTATCTCTGTGCATTCAAAATGCCATCAATAAAATGCACCTGTGTTCTTCGTCCATAACAGACGCCTGCCCATACCATAACCCCACCGCCACCATAGGCCACTCGATCCACAACATTGACATCAGAAAACCGCTCACCCACACGATGCCACACACGCTGTCTGCCATCTGCCCTGGACAGTGTGAACCAGGATTCATCCGTGAAGAGAACACCTCTCCAACATGCCAAATGCCAGCGAATGTGAGCATTTGCCCACTCAAGTCGGTTACGATGACGAACTGGAGTCAGGTCGAGACCCCGATGAGGATGACGAGCATCCAGATGAGCTTCCCTGAGACGGCTTCTGACAGTTTGTGCAGACATTCTTTGGTTATGCAAACCAATTGTTTCAGCAGCTGTCCGAGTGGCTGGTCTCAGACGATCTTGGAGGTGAACATGCTGGATGTGGAGGTCCTGGGCTGGTGTGGTTACACGTGGTCTGCGGTTGTGAGGCTGGTTGGATGTACTGCCAAATTCTCTGAAATGCCTTTGGAGATGGCTTATGGTAGAGAAATGAACATTCAATACACGAGCAACAGCTCTGGTTGACATTCCTGCTGTCAGCATGTCAATTGCACGCTCCCTCAAATCTTGCGACATCTGTGGCATTGTGCTGTGTGATAAAACTGCACCTTTCAGAGTGACCTTTTATTGTGGGCAGTCTAAGGCACACCTGTGCACTAATCATGGTGTCTAATAAGCATCTTGATATGGCACACCTGTGAGGTGGGATGGATTATCTCAGCAAAGGAGAAGTGCTCACTATCACAGATTTAGACTGGTTTGTGAACAATATTTGAGGGAAATGGTGATATTGTGTATGTGGAAAAAGTTTTAGATCTTTCAGTTCATCTCATACAAAATGGGAGCAAAACCAAAAGTGTTGCGTTTATATTTTTGTTGAGTATAATTAAATACAATTTTAAACATGTATACGAGTTTCAAGCATTTTCTTCATTTTTGATCCTAAATGTGAGCATGGCAATGAAAGCTATAAAAACATATTCAAGTTTATACCTCATTCAGTCAAAAAGATAAGTGCTTAATCAGATTTGTGGTGGTATATAGCAGATTTGAATTTAGCACCCTTGAATACCCCTAAAAATATTGTATGCCAAAAATATGATACGATACACTTTATTGTCCCTTCCAGTTAATTTGTCTTGGATTCCAAGAGGTGCACAGATAAAGCTGCCAAGGCATAATGACATACCTCATGCATATTGCACATATCACTAATACACATATCCATATTGCACACACCCCTATTGCACAGCAGTTTCACGCAGATGGTTAAAAGGAAAATGCTGACAATACAGTAAATAACAATGAATAAATAACACTGAATAGCAATGACACCATGACATTAATGCACAATCCTGCAACATATCCCAGGAACCATTGTTTAACCCTCTGGAGTCCAATGACGCGCCCTCGTGTCAAAAGTCTCATGACCTGATTGAGCAGACATAGTACAAAATCTGCTCCAATCTGAGGGTCTGTTTGAATGGAAACTTCAACCTCAAAACCACTTTTTAAATTTTGTTAATAGGCCAAGTATAACTTGGATTATGATTAATAATTTACGCAAGAATTTTGGGGGATAATATTCTCATTCGCGGCACGTTTTGCAGACAGCGGCAGCAAAATGATTCATTTCCTCCTTTCAGCTGCAGCAACGAAAGAGCTGTAATGAAACAGGACTCCTTCAACTGCAGCAGGAGAAAGGAGTGTTACCATTGGTGGAAAAAACAGAAGCTGATCAATTACATTCACCAACTTCACGTGGGTTTGATGACAGGCACAGACCCCATGTGGGTCGGTGTGTGTGTGCACGCGCGTTTTGTGAACGGGACTTTGACTTCATGCCTCTCTCTGTGACAGCAAAAAAAAAAAAAAAAAAAAAATTCTTTATCACTGGTGTAAAATATATTACCAAATAAAGAATGATCCCCAAGCTACATCATCTGGTTGCTGAGAGAAGAAAAATGTTGTTTTGTGTGGAGGAAAATGCAGACGCAAACCATTTTGAAAGCTGTGATATTTGCTGTGCTTGGAGTGTGTTTTTGTGTGTGGTGGAGTGTTTTAGGCTCAATCTCAATTCTCTTTTGTACCACTTCCTCTTCCCCTTGGCCCTACCCCTACCCCTTTAAAACAAGGGGTAAGGCGAAGGGGTATGACTCTATGAATTGAGACACCCCTCCACCTTGGGGGGGAGGGGGGAACTGCCCGTCTCAAACTGACGTCTTCACTGTTTGTCAACATGGCAACCTAAGCAAAACTTGTTGCAGTAGCCTGTTTGCTCTTTTTATTTTCTTGCCTTTCTGCGTAAATGCAAAGAAATAGAAGTCGCAGATTTCTTCGACATCGCAATCATGTCAGAGAATTTTGTGGTATTAATAATCAATTTAATTAATTCGTAATTTATAATAATTAATGGCAATGATCAATTAGTAATCAATTAATTAGTAATTAATTAATGTTAATGCTGATAGTCATTAATAGTAATAATATTGTTAATTGATTAATCAATTGACTGATTAGTAATGAATGAATGAATCAATGAATGAATTAGTAATTAAAATAAATAAACACTTGAAATATATCAGTCTGTGTGGAATGAATGTATACATTATACAAATTTCACTTTTTGAATGGAATTACTGAAATAAACTTTTTCATGATATTCTAATTATATGACCAGAAACTGTATGTATGTTATGGACTGCATCTAGTTCTGTTAACCTTATATTTATTTTTCAAATTCTTCCATTTTTTTTGCATCCAGCCCTATTTCCTTTAGAAATTTCCTTGACAAATACAACCCCTGGCAAAAATTATGGAATCACCGGCCTCGGAGGATGTTCATTCAGTTGTTTAATTTTGTAGAAAAAAAGCAGATCACAGACATGACACAAAACTAAAGTCATTTCAAATGGCAAATTTCTGGCTTTAAGAAACACTATAAGAAATCAGGAAAATAAATTGTGGCAGTCAGTAATGGTTACTTTTTTAGACCAAGCAGAGGGGGGGAAAAAAAATGGAATCACTCATTTCTGAGGAAAAAAATTATGGAATCATGAAAAACAAAAGAACACTCCAACACATCACTAGTATTTTGTTGCACCACCTCTGGCTTTTATAACAGCTTGCAGTCTCTGAGGCATGGACTTAATGAGTGACAAACAGTACTCTACATCAATCTGGCTCCAACTTTCTCTGATTGCTGTTGCCAGATCAGTTTTGCAGGTTGGAGCCTGGTCATGGACCATTTTCTTCAACTTCCATGAAAGATTTTCAACTGGATTAAGATCTGGACTATTTGCAGGCCATGACATTGACCCTATGTGTCTTTTTGCAAGGAATGTTTTCACTGTTTTTGCTCTATGGCAAGATGCATTATCATCTTGAAAAATGATTTCATCATCCCCAAACATCCTTTCAATTGATGGGATAAGAAAAGTGTCCAAAATATCAACGTAAACTTGTGCATTTATTGATGATGTAATGACAGCCATCTCCCTAGTGCCTTTACCTGACATGCAGCCCCATATCATCAATGACTGTGGAAATGTACACGTTCTCTTCAGGCAGTCATCTTTATAAATCTCATTGGAACGGCACCAAACAAAAGTTCCAGTATCATCACCTTGCCCAATGCAGATTCGAGATTCATCACTGAATATGACTTTCATCCAGTCATCCACAGTCCACGATTGCTTTTCCTTAGCCCATTGTAACCTTGTTTTTTTCTGTTTAGGTGTTAATGATGGCTTTCGTTTAGCTTTTCTGTATGTAAATCCCATTTCCTTTAGGTGGTTTCTTACAGTTCGGTCACAGACGTTGACTCCAGTTTCCATTCGTTTCTCATTTGTTTTGTTGTGCATTTTCAATTTTTGAGACATATTGCTTTAAGTTTTCTGTCTTGACGCTTTGATGTCTTCCTTGGTCTACCAGTATGTTTGCCTTTAACAACCTTCCCATGTTTGTATTTGGCCCAGAGTTTAGACACAGCTGACTGTGAACAACCAACATCTTTTGCAACATTGCGTGATGATTTACCCTCTTTTACGAATTTGATAATCCTCTCCTTTGTTTCAATTGACATCTCTCGTGTTGGAGCCATGATTCATGTCAGTCCACTTGGTGCAACAGCTCTCCAAGGTGTGATCACTCCTTTTTAGATGCAGACTAACGAGCAGATCTGATTTGATGCAGGTGTTAGTTTTGGGGATGAAAATTTACAGGGTGATTCCATAATTTATTCCTCAGAATTGAGTGAGTCCATATTTTTTTCCTCTGCTTTTTTCCCGATTTCTTATAGTGTTTCTTAAAGCGAGAAAGTTGCCATTTGAAATGACTTTAGTTTTGTGTCATGTCTGTGATCTGCTTTTTTTTTTACAAAATTAAACAACTGAATGAACATCCTCTGAGGCCGGTGATTCCATAATTATTGCCAGGGGTTGTATACATGTGTATATATTTTCCAACTTACTCCCACTGATGAAACTTCTCATTTTCTGTCTGAAAGCTTATTAGGAGACGAGTGTGCTCAGGTCAACCTGTTTGTTTACTAAATACACACGTGTTACAGACCTTGAAATCCAACAGCAGGGGTCGCTATTATCCAAACATTTATGAACATACAAATTAACGTGCTTATCTTTTATCATGATTTTCTCCATTGTGAGCTATAAAAGTGTCTTATCGTAGTGTTCGTGTGTATGTTGTTGTTGTTGGCAGTTTTAATTACAGTAATTAAATAAGTAATTAAAAAAGTAAGTAATTAATAGTAAAAACAGTAATTTTAATTACTGTTCTAATTACCGGGGCATCACTCTCCTCTCAATAGCAGGTAAGATTTTGGCTCGAGTGCTGCTCAACAGGCTTACCCCTACCATAGCGCATGAAAATACTCCCGAGAGTCAGTGCAGATTTTGGGCCAACAGGGGAACCACCGACATGATCTTCGTCCTGAGACAGATCCAGGAGAAGTGCAGAGAACAGAACACGGCCCTTAATGCAGGCTTCATAGACCTAACCAAGGCTTTTGACACGGTCAGTCGTGAGGGTTTGTGGAAGATTCTTGCACGCCTTGGCTGCCCTCCAAAGCTCCTCACCATCATCCGCCAGCTGCATGAAGGCCAGATGGGACAAGTGAAGTACAACGGGACTCTGTCCGGCAGCTTCCCCATCTCAAATGGCGTCAAACAAGGTTGCATCCTCACTCCCACTCTGTTCTCCATCTTCTTCAGCATGATGATTCGTGAGACCAAAGATGACTTGACAGACGGCATCTATATCCGCTTCAGAACCGACGGAAGTCTGTTTAACTTGCGGCGCCTTCTGTCCCACACTAAGATCACAGAACAGCTATTATGGAGCTGCTCTTCGCAGATGACTGCGCCTTCGTCGCCCATACGGAGCAAGCCTTGCAGCACATTGTCAACTGTTTTGCCAAAGCAGCAAGAGCCTTCGGCCTCACCATCAGCCTGAGAAAGACAGAAGTGCTATATCAACCGGTCCCCCATACAGCATATACCCCACCCCAAATCAACATCGAGGGTACCAGCCTGAATGCAGTAGAGCACTTCACGTATCTCGGTAGTGTTATCTCAAACGACGCATCTGTTGCCAAGGACCTAGACAGTCCCCTTGCCAAGGCCAGCAGTTCTTTTGGTCGACTATCAAAGAAAGTCTGGCAGAATCATGCACTGCGCCTTTCCACAAAAGTGCAGGTCTACAGAGCCACTGTGGTCCCTACCCTCCTGTATGGAGCTGAAACCTGGGTTCTGTATCGCCAGCAGATCAGATTACTGGAACGCTTTCATCAGCGTTGTCTCCGAAACATCTTCGGGATCAAGTGGCAGGACTACGTCTCAAATGAGGACATCCTTACCAAAGCCAAACTGCCCAGCATGGAGTCTATTATACTCAAACAACAGCTTCGTTGGGCAGGTCACGTAGCCAGGATGGATGATACACGCATGCCGAAATGAATTCCCTTTGGCGAGCTCAAGGAAGGGAGACGAAACCAAGGGGCCCCCAAAAAGCGCTATAAGGACCAGCTGAAGAAACAGCTCTCCCTTACAGGCATACAGCATCAGTCATGGCAGCATCTAGCTACAGATAGACTCAGCTGGTGTTCCAGCATCAAATCCGCCAGCCTGAAGTTTGAGGCAGAAAGAAGTGAGGCCTCACACCAGAAGCGTCAAAGACAGAAAGAGCGGGCAGCAGCACAAGCCCAGCCTACTCAAGTGTTCATTTGCCCCAAGTGTAACAGGTCTTGTGCGTCCCGCATCGGACTTTTCAGCCACCAGAGGGCTTGTAGAAACTAAAAGCCTTCCCACTATCCTCGCAAGCGAGGAAACTGCCAACAACAAGCATCCAGAAGCATATACGTGCAACTGCCTGTAAACTTTTTTGGCAAGTTATAACTTTTTAAACAGCATAATTTGTAATGAAAGCTGCTTTCATCTGTGCGGCTCTGTAGCGGAGCAGATAAGTATGACTTTTGGCCAGAATTGTTCACATGGTTATGCAAGCATCAGATTTGGCATTAATGTTCTACATAAATCAGTGTTTGAGAAAAAAAGTGCTGGCCACTTGAAAATCCAATATGACGGCCATTCATGCCAAATCTGATGCTTGCATAACCATGTGAAGGATTGTTTCAGTTATCTGCTGCACTACCGGGCACCATGTTTGTTTCTTTGGAGACAATGGTAAGCTCCACCTACCCCTCCAAACAGAGTGTGCATCCAGATTCACTCCGTTTGAAGGGGTTTGTAGCCCTCCGCCTCGCTCTAAAAAGAGAATTGAGACACCCCTCTGTCTCTCATGCTGGCGCAAAACGGAGGGGAAGGGCTGAGGGGTAGAACTGAGATTCAGCCCTACTGTGTATAGTTAGTTTATGTTGTATTTTTTTTTTATTCAGTGCATCAAAATAATCAGGCATCTTAGAACAGCACGTCTAGCCTCTTTTTTTTTTACTGCATGAAGACACATGGAGTGCGTCATCCATCTGAAAGAGAGCGTGATCAATCTGATGATGAAGTGGACTTTATTGTTCTGGTTTGGACGAACGAGAGCAGGTGGATTCCCCGATCTGTGTGCACAGATCAGCTCAATGGATTGGACCACGCGCTTCTCCTTCCTTCCTCTCAACCCATGCATTTCTGCTCCAGTGCCAATTGCTGGAGCAGCAGGATGGAGAAACACACTGCCCCAGCAGGCGTCAGGGGTGGAGAACACAGGAGTTCAGTTAGAGACTTTCCAAAACACTGTCCAAAACACTGCATCTATATATATATATATATATATATATATATATATATATATATATATAATTTATTTATTTTTGGCCACTAACAGTCTTTTACAATAACTGGAGCAACTTTAACTTCTGACTCCTGTACAAACTGAAACTGACCTTTGTCACCATTCTTACTGTTTTTAATCCCATAACTCTATAACATTCAGTCATAGATAGCCCAAACTATACCTTTTTGGAATAGTTATGATCAGACACATAATGTGGTATAGCTTTCAATATGATTGGAACATTTTTAATTTTGACCCCTGTGCAATTCTTCATTGACCCCTATTTGGCCCCCGATTGAAAATTCAAATGGCTAACGTTATTTGTCTAAATTGTATACCAAAAGATATACACAGTCAAATTTTGGTGCTTGTAACCAGATTTGAACAATTCCTGTGCAAATATTCTGTTAACTGCTGCACTATATTCTCCTATAGGAGGAATGTCTCTTGCAAAAATACTATTTTAGAGTCCATGTTTTTTAGGTTATTCATGACTTGTTTTACTTTTGTAAACTGCTGTAAACCCCTGTAGTTCCATGTAACCAGATTAACCCTAACCCTAACCCTTACTCCTTGCAGCACTTTAAACAAATCTAAGTTTTCAAATTTGGAATTAAGTTATATACTATCACACAAATAGCCATTTTTGCAGATGTTGTATATTTACCTTGCAACATACAAGAAAAATGTATGAGAACCATAAAAAACCTGGATACTGAAACATATCCAACAATGTAAACTTAAACCCCTCCACTTGCTCAACCTCTGTGAATCACCCTCCCTCCACTTTCTAATTCCTGCTATCGCGTGTGACCATTCCACACTGTGGGGAGCAGTCTGACCAGTCCAAACTAACCAAAATAAAGTCATTCTTACCTCTGCTATTCACAGTACAGCCAAAAATCACTATTCTCTGCTCTATGTTTCTAGGGAACTGTGTTAATGTATTTATATGTTTGCAATATTTATTGCACCCCTGAATAAAACTATGCGCCCACAAGTACTATAACTGAAATAATTCAAAACCAAAAAGGTGCACTAAATTTGCACCATGATTGCTGCATGAGTCTTCTCTTCATATGTCACCAGTAGTTTTGCTGGATGAATCAGTCTGTGCTATATCCCAAGTTTGCGCAACTCCTCTCGGACCGGGTGACACTTTTCCCGTAGCTGGCGCATTCCAGCAGCCAGGTCTGGATAAAACCGTACCAGCTGCTTTTTGTAAGAAATATCTCTTTTTTCACGTGCTGCAGCTACGACAGCTTGCTTATCCTTGAAATGGAGAAACGTCATGATCAGAGCTCAGGGTGGAGCGCTGCTGTCTCTCCTTGGCCCAATTCCGTGCGCTCTCTCGATGACCAGCTGCGTTTGCAGTGTTTTGGTGCCGAGCACTTCTGGTATCCATGATTCCAGAAACGTACATGGGTCTTCAGCTCCCTCTGGCAGGTTTATTAGCCTCAAGTTATTTTGCCTGGATTGGGTCTCCAAGTCCATGACTTTATCCTCCAGAGCTTTTTTGCCAGACTTCAGTCTGCTCATTTTAGCTCTCAAAGTTTCAATGTCATCCTCGGCAGAAGATATGCATACCTCCATCTGTGCAACTCGCTCTGTGGAGTCACTGATCTCTTTCATCAAGCTGTCAATTGCTCCCATGACACCGTCAAATCTTGAGGAAAACTCAGTTTTCATGGATGTTACAACAGACAATATTTTGTCAAGCTCACTGGTTTCCTGTGTCTCCTCTCCATCCGGTGTCGCCAATTGAGCTGAGCTAGCGTTAGCTTTCTGCACCTCGCCACAAAGACCGTAGTCAGTTTGGCTTGTTTCGACTTTTCACTCGCTTCCTGGCCAGTTTTTGCTACTTTAGGCATTATCCTATTGGCATGCATACATTAGCACTGTAATTTTTAGCAGAGAAACAAAAAATGAAGCACGAACAGCAGAGCAACAACGTAAATGTCCTTTCACATGGCCAAAAAAAAAAAAAAAAAAAATCAGAAAAACTTTTTTCTGATTTGAATTTTATGTTTTGGGGTGAATATTGGGTCACTGTTTTAATGCAGTATGTCAGAATGAAAGAAAAAAAAACTGTAAAGTCACACAGATGAGGTTGTGCTGAAAAAATGACACTAAAGGCCAGGTAATCAGTTTTTTAAGGTAAATTATAAAGGTGAAACCAAAAGTAATCAAAAACACCCAAAAATAGCCAAGACTCCAGAGGGTTAAAACTCTAACTGATGTGGGCACGAATGAGTTTTTAAAGCAATTCAGTCTACACTGAAGGACTCAATCGCCTACCAGATGGTAGGAGTTCCTACTTGGGGTAGAGGATGTGGGAAGGATCCAACAAAGCTCGCTGTGCTTGTCTGAGAACAGACTGTTCATACATGAACTGCAGGGAAGCGTTTTCAGTCCTCCCTAAAACTTTCATGGCAGTCTTCACCACATGAGCAACCGTAGACTTTAAATGGACAGAGAGATTACCGTAGCAAACTGACATCCCATACTGGATAATGCTTTCCAAAACAGCCCGATAAAACAGAAACAGTATGTTCTGATCAACCCCAAAGTTGACCTGATTGATTTCTTCGTCATGGATTACCGGTGGGGGGGGGGGGGGGGGGGGGGGGGTATGATCACCAATTGAGGGAGGGTTGATTACCAGCTCTTCAGTTTTCCTACTTCCTACTTTTAAACTCTGAAAAGAGTGTAAGACTGAAATGATGGTTCTTGGCCTAGTGAGACATCAGCATCAATTTGACCAGTTAACGCTCAGCCGAGGCTCGTGTGTCATACATCACACTGACAAAGTGAGGAACCTTGGGGTAATTTTTGATCCTACATTGTCCTTTGGACTCCACATTAGAAATATTACGAGGACTGATTTCTTCCACCTGTGAAATATAGCAAAGATTCGTCCCATCCTGTCTATGGCTGATGCTGAGACCATGATCCATGCATTTATCTCTTCCACATTGGACTATTTTCTGGTTTACCACAGTCCAGCATTAGGGCTCTCCAACTGGTTCAAAATGTTGCAGCCTGACTTTTGACACAAAGCAGAAAGTTCGACCACATTACACCCATTTTGGCGTCTCTTCACTGGCTTCCTCTCCCAGTGAGATCAGATTTTAAGGTTCTGCTACTAGCCTATAAAACTGTTCACGGACTGGCACCTCCCTACCTAGCTGACCTAATTAAACCTTACATACCGGCCTGGGCTTTGAGTTCTCAGGGTGCAGGACTACTTTGCGTCCCTAGGGTGAATAAGAATTCTGTAGGACATAGAGCTTTCTCTTATCTTGCCCCTATTCTGTGGAATGATCTCCATGCATCAATTAAACTGTCAGATTCTCTGGAGACTTTCAAGTCCAGACTTAAGACGCCCTTATTTTCCCTTTCGTATAGCATACTGGTATAGTTTTGTTTTACGCTTTTTACTGTTAATTCATTTTATTAGGAAACGGAGCATGCCACAGCCTCAACTTTACCTAAATTCTGGGTCTTTTAGTGAAGTTTAGGGCTAGTGGCCGGCGATCACCTTAGTATTTCCTGTTTTTCTTGTTGTTTAATGCTGGCAAATTATACAGTATTTCTTGTCTTTCTGATACCTGATTCTGTTTTTTTTTTCTCTCTGTTTAAGGTGCAGCTCCATCCAGAGATGGGAGTTGTATTTGTGCTGGAGACCCTCCTGTCCTGTATATTCGTTTTGTGAATTGTTCTGTATTTTATGTCTGTAGCATGGCCCAAGCAGAGGGTCACCCCTTTGAGTCTGGTCTGCTTGAGGTTTCTTCCTCAGAGGGAGTTTTTCCTTACCACTATTGCTCTGGGGGTTGGTAAGGTTAGACCTTGTGTGAATCGCCTTGAGGCAACTCTGTTGTGATTTGGCGCTATATAAATGAAAATAAACTGAAAACTGAATTGAAATTTTCTTTACATTTATGGTAAGAAAGTTAGCATGACACCAGTGGACAAAAGACTGCACCTCGTTAAAGTACAGTGATGGATCTGAGTCTTTGGAATGCAGGCTGAGGA
Source organism: Thalassophryne amazonica (assembly GCF_902500255.1). Classification (NCBI taxonomy): domain Eukaryota; kingdom Metazoa; phylum Chordata; class Actinopteri; order Batrachoidiformes; family Batrachoididae; genus Thalassophryne; species Thalassophryne amazonica. The sequence goes on along the minus strand of NC_047120.1, from coordinate 6,057,356 downwards.
TGGCGGTGTCATCACAAAACTTAAAAACATGAACACAATTTGCAGTTGGGACCTTAAATAAGCACATTTATAGAAAGCCTGTCTGTCTCGTAGTGGTCTGTACCTATACATGGACCAAGGAAGGAAAACCAGTGAACCGCTGACAGGGTCATGGCAGCCAAGTCACACTGAAGTGTGCGAGGAGTGAAGGCTGGCCCCGGTGACCCAACAGAAGTATCTCCTGTGCTAGATACCCCAGCACACCGGTCGGTACCTGTCTGGTGACATCCACACCTCGATGGTTCAGGGCTGTTTGAGTGGTAAAAGGGGACCTATGCGATATTAAGGTGTGCTGAATCAATAACGTGCCATAAGAACATGACATTCCCTTACAGCGACATCGCTTATTTTAGCAGAGAAAGCTTTGATCTGTTCAGAGTTTACAGAAACCCAGCGAGCTTGCTGTATGTACTAGAGGTGCCTGGTTCCACTCACTGTTCCAACATTCCAACAAGTTCCTTCACTTATTCTAAAGTTAACACAGCAGTCACTGTAAAATTCACCTGATGACTTCTAGAACATACAAATATTTTATTCAGTGTCTCCAGCAAAAATTTACTACTGGGGCCTTAATTTTGAAAACCCAAATGAAACCATGGACAGGCTGCATGAACGTTCCTTCAAAGATTACAAAATAAAACAACCAGACTTACATTTGTCGTCTCGTGAACCAGTCTCTCCTCTGAACGGAGGATGTGTTTGATGCAGCGCACCAGCTCCAAAGGACAGCGGTCGTAAGTGCTCTGAGGACACAACACACACACACACACACACACACACACACACACACACACACACACACACACACACACACACACACACACACACACACACACACAATATCACTGTGTGGAAATCACTAACATGAACACAGCCTTAGAACCCTGGAACACTTCAGGACAAGCCACCCTCCGGCCTCAGTCAGCTCCCTAAGAAGAGGCCATTTAACCAAGTCGTAACCTCTAGCCCTCAAAAGTGAGGCCCACCTAGAAGAACAAAACGTTGCAATTCCTTGATTGGCCACTTGATGCTGCCTCCAAAAGCAAGGATGCTCCCATTCAAGTCCATGATGGGGGGGTTGTGCACTCAGTGAAGTTTTATAACTCAGTTCAAGTCATCTTAAATCACAAAGTTACAAATAATTTGGAGTGTGACTGCTTTGAGTGAGAGGTCGTGTTGTGTGTAAAGTTCAGACCTCAGGTCACTCAAAGGCTGCTAGCTGTAGCTGTTATGGAGCACCATGTCTGTCTTTTGAGCATTTCATTGGAAGATTCTGTAATGACAGAATAATAGTTTCTTGTGTGGTTACTTCTCCTGATGGATCATCTTAAACATCTGTGCACCAGTATTTGTTATTTTTTTAAATCTTAATGTTGTAAGCTAATGGCATTAGCACTTTTAGCAGCGATTGGAAACTTGATGATCATCAGATCCAGTCAATCCATGTTTACTGAGGAAATAAGCAGGCAATAATTTTTAATGCCCACAACAAATCAAACTTTTATAAGATCTACGACTCAGTCCCCAAAACTATGAATTAATAAACATCGCAAGCAAGGTTAACTTAGCTTGTCAGGAATGGAAAAAGTTGCCTATCAAGGCTTCACTGATCCTACCCAGGTCACATACAGTTTCACCCACGCTCCACCTCTTTATCCAAACATGGGTTGATAGTGACGTAGGTTGCGTAAATGCAACCAAAATGGCGACACAGAGAGCAGCAAATCTTGAGCTTCAAAGGAAGTAATGTTATTAGTGCTCAGTTTGTGATCAGAGAAACAAACATGGACACCACAGACAGCCAGAGATATTCAATTTCAATTAATTTCATTTTATATGGCACCAAATCACAACAAGGGTGACTCAAGACGCTTCACACAAGTAAGGGCTAACCTTACCAACCCCTAAAGCAAGAATGCAGGCGACAGTGTGAAGGAAAAACTCCCTCTGATGATGAGGAAGAAACCTCAAGCAGACCAGACTCACAGAGGTGATCCACTGCTTAGGTCATTTGAACAGTTACAAGGTTTTTACAGTTTTACAGAGCATAATAAACAAAAACAGGAAATCAAAACAACATAAAAACAAGATGCACTTGACGAGAAGACCATGTATGCATTTATGCCAAAGGCAGGGGATATCCAGCATTCCTCATGCCGTGAGTGGACAACGTCCATTCTAAACTCAGACTGCAGTGTGCTGCATCAGCTGCAGGCGTGGCATCTCATGGTCAGTCCAGCACCTTGTGGTCTGCAGCTGTCATGCCTGTAATCCTATGAGATTTTATCTGTACCTCAGACAGAGAGAAAAAGAGCAGAATCAGTTGGACAGAAAAACTACACCTAAGGTATAATTCCTCTGCAGTAAATCTACAGATAAGCAGAGAAAATACTGTGGTGATCACCGGCCGCTAGCCCTAAGCTTCAGTAACAGACCCACAATTTAGATGAGCAACTGGATTACAATTGGAGAATAAAATAAAATACAAGCCCATTTCCAGTGAAGTTGGGACGTTGTGTGAAATGCAAATAAAAACAGAATACAATGATTTGAAAATCCTCTTCAACATATATTCAATTGAATACACCACAAAGACAACATATTTAATGTTCAAACTGATGTTCAAACTAATAAACTTTATTATTTTTGTGCAAATATTTGCTCATTTTGAAATGGATGCCTGAAACACATTTCAAAAAAGTTGGAACGGGGCAACAAAAGACTGGGAAAGTTGATGAATGCTCAAACAACACCTAACTGGAAACAGGTGAGTATCATTATTGGGCATAAAAGGAGCATCCCCAAAAGGCTCAGCTGTTCACAAGCAAAGATGGGGTGAGGATCACCACTTTTGGAATAACTGCGTGAAAACATAGTCCAACTGTTTAAGAACAATGTTTCTCAATGTTCAATTGCAAGGAATTTAGGGATTTCATCATCTACAGTCCATAACATAATCAGAAGATTCAGAGAATCTGGAGAACTTTCTACACATAAGCGGCAAGGCCAAAAACCAACACTGAATGCCCGTGACCTTCAATCCTCAGGTGGCACTGCATTAAAAACCGACATCATTGTGTAAAGGATCTTACCACGTGGGCTCAGGAACACTTCAGAAAACCATTGTCAGTTAACACAGTTCGTCGCTACAACTACAAGTGCAAGTTAAAACTCTATCATGCAAAGCGGAAAACCAATACATTACCAACATACAGAAACGCTGCCGCCTTCTCTGCGCCCGAGCTTATTTGAAATGGACAGACGCAAAGTGGAAAAGTGTGCTGTGGTCTGATGAGTCCACATTTCAAATTGTTTTTGGAAATCATGGACGCTGTGTCCTCTGGCAGTGGTGGCCACTGTTCAGCTAATCCGATAACCGATAATTATCGAAAATAATGTTTTTATCAGCGGATTAGCTTTTCAGATAAGTTTAAAAACCATCATCGGTAGGACAGTCACAATTATTACAATATTCGCCAATCCCGATTATTTTTCATATTCACAAATATTTTTCATAATCGCGATTACCGTGAATTATTTATTTTATCCACAAAGTTGCATAAAACGACTCGGAATCTGACATCGTGCAGTAGCAGCCGCACGCAGCCTCACTCACTCTGTTTCCCTCTCGTCGTGGTCGGATGGTTAGCGAGGTTCGGATAGTAACATGGAGTGTAAGGAGGTTCTGGTTCCAAAGCCACGTACCATGGCACCGCTGTGGATGCATTTCGGTTTTAAGTAGGGCTGCCATGACTACGTCGACTATTGAAATCGTCAACTAAATAGTGACGAGTCGTTTATTTTATTTAAGTCTTTGTTCTTCTCTCAATTCATAGTTTTAGGCAGCGAGTCGTCATTTGGACGTTCAAATTTTGAATAAGACGACCGATTAAAAGAGTGGCTGTCTTGTTCAAAGCCGTTTAAAATGCGCAGTTTACCAGAGGAGCTGTGTGTGCCGCGCGTGCGGAGTCAACTGGCTGCAGACTGCGAGTGAGAGAGGAGGAGGTGGGGGAGGGAAGGAGATTCCGGAGGACGAGGTGTTACATTCTGCTGAGAACCATCAGCGCGCAGTGAGACAGCGAGGCAGAGCAGAGACAGGATTTTAACCGGAGTGAACATGTAAAAACAAAACTAAACAGTGGAGCTGCCTTTACTTCTCTTTCCACTTTCTTTACCCTGCTGTTCTGATGGCACCGTCCTGTTCACACCATGTGTGCGTCATACACTGAATTTATGAAATCATGAGATGAAATAAACAGTCAAATGTCCTTAAAAAAATGAGAATATATAATAAACTGCGCAAAAATTACGCATGAGGTCTATCCAAAAGTAACGGACCTTTTATTTTTTCAAAAACTATATGGATTTGAATCACGTGTGATTGCATCAGCCAAGCTTGAACCTTCGTGCGCATGCATGAGTTTTTTCACGCCTGTCGGTGCGTCATTCGCCTGTGAGCAGGTTTTGTGTGAGCAGTGGTCCACCCCTCTCGTCGGAGTTTTATTGCGAATAGAATGTCTGAACGATTTGGAGCTTTGCTGCATCAATTTTCCAGAAACTGTGAGAGACCTCCGGGTGGACACCATTCGGAAAATCAGATGGGCTTTCAGGGACGATTTTATGGGGATCACACAGATTAAGGAGTGCTCCAGCCGGTTTAAAGACCGCCCACAGCGTCAGAGCGCGGCGCGCTCCCAGCGCCGATCGACAGGCTGAAACCCCGCTGAAACAACCAGATCATTTCCAAAGTGAAGGCTTTGTTGATCCGGGACGTCGTCTGACTACCACAGAACTAGGAAGAAGACGTGGACATCAGCACTTTTTCGGCACATTCCACTGTTACAGGAGTTTTTGTCATGGAAAGAGAAGCAGAGGAATGCGCCACAGAGCCGCGAATGCGCGGACAAAAGCACCTCCGTGTTGGTCTCACAGGACGGCTTTCAGATGGCTTTCGGTGGCTTTTCAGTCGTGTGACTATCCGAGAAATTGTGGATGAGCTGGATATGCCAGAACATGTCCTGTGAGGCTTCATCACGGCATTGCTTTGCGCCATGCGGCTCCGTGCCGACGTGTGAATCCCTCCGCTCGTCTTTCCATGACAAAAACTCCTGTAACAGTGGAATGTGCCGAAAAAGTGCTGATGTCCACATCTCTTCCTAGTTCTGTGGTAGTCAGACGACGTCCCGGATCAACAAAACCTTTCACTTTGGAAATGATCTGGTTGTTTCAGCGGGGTTTCAGCCTGTCAATCGGGATCGGAGCCGCGTCGCGCTCTCAGCCGCTGTGGGCGGTCTTTAAACCGGCTGGAGCACTCCTTAATCTGTGTAATCCCCATAAAATCATCCCTGAAAGCTATCTGAATTTTCTGAATGGTGTCCACCTGGAGGTCTCTCTAGTTTCTGGAAAAATTCTGATGCAGCAAAGCTCAAATCGTTCAGACATTTTATTCGCAATAAAAATCCGACGAGGGGGTGGACCACTGCTCACACAAAGCCTGCTCACAGGCAAATGACGCAACCGACAGGCGTGAAAAAACTCACGCATGCGCATGAAGGTTCAAGCTTGGCTGATGCAATCACACGTGATTCAAATCCATATAGTTTTTGAAAAAAATAAAAAGGTCCGTTACTTTTTGGACAGACCTCGTACATGGGTTAAAAAAAACCCTGCTGTGGAGAAGCTGTGCAGTGATGTTTAGAGGCACAGATCACTAAAAACAGGTGAAAACTCTGAACTTTAACAGCTGTTATTTTCCAAAGGTATGTATTTGTTCATCTTGAGCTTAATGTAGTGTTCAAGCACAAAACGTGACTGATGATGAGACAAAAGGATGGCTTCATCACACTAAAATGAACTGGAGTCAGAATAAAAATATAAGCTGCTGATTTATGTTATTTTTCAAAGTTATTAAGCTGCAGCTATATGTTTTATTCATTTCAAAGTGAGTTATACTTATTTTATTCTGATTTACTTATACAAAAAAACATGGGGAGTCAAATCAGCCTGCATTGTTCTGTTAAGTTTGTATCAGCTTCCCTGCACATGTCCGGGTATTTTTTTTCATTCTTTGTTTGGTGTTTGCGTTTGCTCCACAAAATGTTAAACACAATAATGTCCACACTTTTCTTTATAGTAGTTCTGTAATTTCAGCAATGCAAAAGAAAAAAAAAAAAACCACAAAACAGAAAAAGTTGGGACTATATGTAAAATGAAGATAAAAAAATGTTGCACTATTCCCAGTTTCTCCACTCACAGAATCCAAACGGTCTTCCAGAGTTGTGTAATTATGCTATGATAGTAGAATATAAAGAAGAGAAAAAAGAAAAAAAAAATAGACAATATAATCAATCGCAATTATTTGCCTGACAATTGTCTCCAGAAATTCCTAATCATGACAGCCCTAATCAATGGACCAATTATCTTCCGATAAATTTAGTTCCGATAACTTTTAGGCAGCTAACATTTTTTTTTTTTTTTTTACATAGCTAGTAACTTTAAAACATTTATAATCCCTTTTGCTCCTATCTGCTATGCATTTTGCGGCAGTGAGGTAGCAAAGAGGAGCTGAGCTCAACTCTGCCCCCAGCAGAAAGGGCCTGGGCTGACAATCTGCCAAAAAAAAAAAAAGAAAAAAGAATCATTATTCCCTTAACCCTATACCGTGGGTCCAGCGATGAGGCAGAGGTCTTGAAATGGCCAGCAGGTTTCACTTATGGTTTTGCTTTATAATAAACTTATTTCAGATAGAATAACTACATTAATGTAAACTCTTAAATGTGGATAATATATATAACATCTGTTAATTTTAAAATAATGCACTCATTCTGAAGATTTGAACATTAACACACAGGTGCTCAAAGGGATTATGGGTAAACTTAGCCTCCGCTCATACTGATTGGTTGACTAATTCATTCTATGTAAAAACTAGCACAAGTGAATCAATGTAAAGTGTGTTGGTGTTTACAAATAAATGTGCTTTGTAAAATATGTCTTTTTCAAATCAATCAAATCAAATCAAAATAACTATCCGTCAGGAACTTCATTTGCAGACAAAGTGACAGCACGAGCAGAAACACACATTTCATACATAATAAAATTCCATAAAAATCAACACTTCATCATCACTAATAAATATAATTACAAAGCCAGTAAAAGCCAAGCACAGCCTGCTTAAAGAACTAGTCACATTAGCTGCTATTCAGCAGGCGAATCGAGGTGGGCAAGAAACTGGAGGTGGCCCTCTTAGTCCTAAAAGGCAGGGACCTAAACCTGCGACCTGATGGTAAGAGGGTGTGATGCTGGTGCAGAGTGTGAGTGAGGTCTGTGGAGATCTGCGTAGCTTTACTCACAACTCTGTGGTTACAGATGGAGGTGAGTGAGTCCTGCTGCTGTCCAATGATTTTGCTGCTGATATTGATGACTTTATCTGAGAGTGTTACGATGGGTGAGACTGAGTGAACCAAACCAGGCTGTGATATTGAACGTGAGGATGAATTCTATAAAGCATTTATAAAAAACTACAAGAATTGAGTGGTGAACCTGTAATTTGCAAGTTTACGGAGAAAAAAAGGCGCTGTTGACATTTCGAGAAAATTTGTTCTGTGTTGAGTTGAAATGTGAGTGTGTTATCAATTATTGTACCTAAGTATTTGTATGAGTGGACCTTTTCTATTGCTTCATTGTTAACTGTAAGTATGGGAGTGGTGGAGTGTACGTGATGGAAAAGGACAACCATTTCCTTGGTCTTGGATACATTTAAATCTGAATAATTGCACCACAGTGAAAAAATGTCCAGTTCAGCCTGTAGAAGTCCATCTGTGTTAGTGGAGTCCATGATAACAGCGTCATCAGAATATTTGATATATGTTATTCCGGGGGTAGTGCTCCTGCAATCATTAGTGTACAGAGTGAAAAGAAGTGGAGAAATGACTGAGCCCTGGGGTGAACCTGTGGATATTGTCCTGATCGAGCTGAGATGACCATTTACCCTGACCCTCTGTTCCCTCCTTGAGAGGAAGGAGAGAACCCAAAGGATGAGGTGAGGGTTGGTGTTCATCTCGAGCAGCTTACGTCCCATGAGATGTGGTTGCAGGGTGTTAAATGCACTTGAGAAGTCCACAAAGACCAGATTGACATGGGACTTGGGCTTTTCCAGGTGAGTGACAGCACCATGCAACAGGGTCAGCACTGCGTCATCCACCCCCATGTGGCCGGTATGCAAACTGGAGTGGGTCAGAATGCACACCAACATCGACCTGCAGCTGGGCCATGACGAGCCTCTCAAAGCTCTTCATGACCAGTGACGTCAGTGCTACAGGCCGATAGTCATTGCTGATAGTGGGGTTGCTCTTCTTTGCCACTGGACAAATGATGGAAGACTTCCAGAGGGGATGGAATGTTCAGCCAAGGAGCGATTGAACAGTGTGCAGAGGACACCCTTTTTTTTTCATTTGTGTAAAAAAAAAAAAAAAAAAAAATCATTTGGAAAGCTGATAAGTCTTAAATTGTGATTCAGGCCGTGTGATATAACCAGCATGCATAGAACACTGCCATCTACTGGTGACTGGTTATATCACAGTGTTGTCAATCGCAGGATTTTAAAATTATCTGTAGGTTTCCAAAACCTGAGAGATCACACATGTGGAGATAAAAAAAAAAAATTATAGATCTGACAGGTTTAGTTGTACAGTGTGTGTGGTGTCAGCCACACAGTAAAAACAACACACACAAACAGATTTCACACACGAACATTCCCAGGTCAGACACCTCACTTTCTGATTGACTGCATGTCACATTTAGCTGCTCGCGTCCTTCTGAGCAGATCAGAGCGCTCTTAACCACACACCACAGGGCAGGAATATCTGATAAGATTATATTTAGTGTCATTGCTGGGTCGCCCTTCAGAAGGGGAAGATTAGGTCTGATGTCTGCCTAATTATCTTGCCATGTGAACCAGTCTTGATGTTATGACGCCTCACGGAGCGACTCATTGATTCATTGTTATGACGCCGCACAAAGTCGCTAAGTGACCGGATGATATGACGCCTAAGCGAGTGACTGATCAGTTATGACACCGCACCGAGCCGCTAACCGATCAGATGTTATGACACCTCACAGAGCGACTGATTGATCACTTATGACACTGCAAGGAGCCGCTAACCGATCGGATGTTATGAAGCCTCACGGAGCGACTGATTGATCAGTTACGACACCGCAACGAGCCGCTAACCGATCGGATGTTATGACGCCTCACGGAGCGACTGATTGATCAGTTATGACATCGCACGGAAGCCGTTACCGACCGGATGTGATGACGCCTCGACCGATTGCGTTAATTATGACACTGCACTGCAAAGTTCACGACCCAAAATACCAACATTCTGGGTGCCATGAACATGTTTTCACTATTATTTGATGTCTTTGTGCGAATGACATCGTTATTCAAATCAAAATAACTATTTATCCGTTAGGAACTTCCTTTGCAGACAGAGCGCCAGCACGAGCAGAAACACATTTCATGCATAATAAAATTTCATAAAATCAACACTTCATCAACACTTAATAAATATAATTACAAAAGCCAATAAAAGCCAAGCACAGCCTGCTCAAAGAACTAGTCACATTAGCTGCTGTTCATCAGGCGGACTGAGGTGGGCAGAAAACTGGAGGTGGCCCTCTTAGTCCTGAAAGGCAGGGACCTGAACCTACGACCTGATGGTAAAAGGTATAGTGCTGGTGCAGCGTGAGTGGGGTCTGTGGAGATCTGTGTGGCTTTCCTCACGACTCTGTGGTTATAGATGGAGGTGAGTGAGTCCTGCTGCTGTCCAATGATTCTGCTACTGATCTTGATGACTTTATTGAGAGTGTTACGATGGGTACAACTGAGTGAACCAAACCAGGCTGTAATATTGAACGTGAGGATGGATTCTATGAAGCATTTATAAAAAAAAAAACTGCAAGAATTGAGTGGTGAACCTGTAATTTGCGAAGTTTACGGAGGAAAAAAAGGCGCTGTTGACATTTTGAGAAGATTTGTTCTGTATTGAGTTGAAATGTGAGTTTGTTATCAATTATTGTACCTAAATATTTGTATGAGTGGACCTTTTCTATTGCTCATTGTCAACTGTAAGTGTAGGACTGGTGGAGTGAATTTTTGAATTCAAGGATTCAAAAGGCGATTCCTATCACCACACGCGAGAAAGTTTTTTGACAGTTCTTGTTATTGAAAGAAACCTTGTCTCCCTAACCGGAGAGAGCTGTGATGTCAACAGACAGGCTTAGCCGCTGTCTCGCGGAATCTTGAAAATTTCTTTCTTTTTTTTATACAAATAAAAAAATGACAGTTTACAAAAGCACAGTTATTTGTAAACACCAACATGTTACACTGATTGACTTGTGTTGATTTTTACATAGAATGAATGAATCAACCAATCAGTATGAGCAGAGGCTTAGTTTACCCCTAATCCCTTTGGGCATCTGTGTGTTAATGTTCAAATCTTCAGAATTAGTGCATTATTTTAAAATTAAAAGATATGTGTTATATATCACTTTGTACATTTTAAGAGTTTACATTAACCCTGTGGGGCCTGAGCCGTCATATACGACGGCTGAGACCAAATTTACTACATTATAAATAACTTTTTAATGATATGAGATAGAAACGTACTCCTTTTTTTTGCTGGAAAGTTAACTCTGCAGACTTTCGAGCCAGCCGTCGGCCATCTTTGTACTCCTCATAGAAGCTGTGTGATGACATGCGCAATGTGAGTGTCCAATTGGAATTGGTTCACCGCCACATGGTTTTCCAAAATCCAATCGTAGGGCAGATTTACCTCACGTGATAAACCAAAGATTGTTTTTTAGGAGTGATGTGTTACTAGTTGGCCCCGTTTGAATAGCCCCTGGCTGCTGGCTCCAATACGCCCTGCGCCATTATGCACAGTGATCAGTGAAAGTGAGCAGATGGACGGCCTCTCATACAATCCCACGTGCTCAAACACGAGTGTGTGAGTATCAGGATTGCTCCACTAGTTGCCTGTGAATGCTATTGGATAAGCCCTGTGACAAGCTCTCTCACTCCGGCGTAAAGCACTGTTTACCATATCAATGGAAGTGAGGGGGAGGGGCCGGTCCTCAGAGTGTAAATGGGCCTCGAAGTGTGAAAGCTTTTCACTGCAGGAGAGAACAAACGCACAGTCAACTTCATAGAATAATAAGTTTGTGATGGGACCTGTGTGTAATAGCAGACAGAAATTGCTTTGAGATGACAAACAAAACGTATAGACCATTTTGTATATATTGTTCAAAATGTGCATTTGTGTTCGTTTGAACCTTTTTGTTGTACAGTCTTTCACACAAGACCTCAAATTACCTTTAGAAAGTGTCAAAACAGTTGTTTATTATAGTTTGCTGTGTGTTTTAAATAAATGTGTGTGGAAAATTATTTCCGCTTTACTTTTTCCTTTCTTATTTCTAATTGTAAACCTTTATTACACTTATAAAACATCACTATAACATATATATTCTGAAAGTACAGGTTGTCCTGAAAAAAGAGACATAAAACTTTATTGTGGGATGCAGGGAGAGCTGTTAACAGCAATAATAAAAACATTTATGCCAGGTGAGTGAACTGTCCAAAAAATGCCCTCGGACCCCAGAGGGTTAATGTAGTTATTCTATCCGGAATTTTTATTTATTTATAAAGCAAAACCATAATTCAAACCTGCTTTCAATTTCAAGACCTCTGCCTCATCACTGGACCACTGTATCCTATAAAAGTAACGCTTCCCTACAGCAGGGGGCAGAGCACACAAAGACAGAAGCGCTGGCTCATTGGTTGTTTGGGTTTGTGATCGCCTTTGATTCTATTAGAAGCTCTGGCGGTGTTTAAACTCAAAATCGGCTTGTTAGTAGCTGACAGCCTATGGGAGGCAAAATTGAAAGTTATCGTTTATCAGTTAGTTGTAGCTTCCGATATGTTTTTAGGCAATTTATCGGTTTAGCGTTAAAAAAAAGATAACGTTTCAGTTAGCTGATTACCAGTTATCGATGCTAACCTTTGGTTATCTGTGCCCACAACTGTCCTCCTGGACAGAAGAGAAAAAAAGACCATCCAGATTGTTACCAGTGCAAAGTTCAAAACCCAGCATCTGTGACGGTATGGGGGTGTGTTAATGCCCATAGCATGGGCAACTTACACATCTGTGATGGCACCATCAATGCTGAAGGTACATCCAGGTTGTTGTAGCAACGCATGCTGCCATTCAAGCAACGTCTTTTTCCAGGGACGTACCTGCTTATTCCAGGAAGGACAATGACAAACCACATTCTGCACGTGTTACAACAGTGTGGCTTTGTTGTAAAAGAGTGCAGGTACTAGCCTGGCCTGCCTGCAGTCCAGACCTGTCGCCCCATTGAAAATGTGTGTGCTCATTATCAAGCTCAAAATAACAGTGGGAGACCTCGGACTGTTGAATAACTGAAGCCGTACATCAAGCAAGAATGGGAAAGAATTCCACCTGCAAAACTTCAACAATTAGTGTCCTCAGTTCCCAATGCTTATTGAGTGTTGTTAGAAGGAAAGGTGATGTAACACAGTGGTCAGGGGCATTCAATGTTGGTTTCTGGCCTCACCGATTACGTGTAGAAAGTTCTCCAGATTCTCTGAATCTTATGATTATATTATGGACTGTAGATGATGGAATCCCTAAATATCCTTGCAACTGAACATTGAGAAACATTGTTCTTAAAACTGTTGGACTATTTTTCATGTAGTTGTTCATAAAGTGGGTGATCCTCACCCCCATCGTTGCTTTTGAATGGCTGAGCCTTTTTGGGGATGCTTCTTTAATACCAATTTATAACTCACCTGTTTTCCAATTAACATGTTCACCTGTGGAATGTTCCAAACAGGTGTTCTTTGAGCATTAATCAACTTTCCTAGTCTTTTGTTGCCACTGTCCCAGCTTTTTTGAAATGTGTTGCAGACATCCATTTCAAAATGAGTAAATATTTGCACAAAAACGTCTATCAGTTTGAACATTAATAACTTGGTCTTTGTGGTGTATTCAATTGAATATAGGTTGAAGATTCTGTTTTTATTCACATTTTACACAATGTCCCAACTTCATTAGAAGTGGGGTTGTACCGACAGTAAAATGTGGAGGGGGTTCCATCATGCTGTGGGGCTGTGTGGCCAGTGCAGGTACTGGAAATCTTGTTAAAGTTGAGGGTCACATGAATTCCAGTCAATATCAACAGATTCTTGAGACCAGTGTTCATGAATCAGTGACAAAGTTGAAGGCCTGACAGCCCCGAATTATAGTCTAAGATATTATCACGCCACGCAAGGTGGAATACTTCTAATTTAAACTATGCCATTTCCGTTCTCGACCTCTAGCCTTATGCTTGAGGTCACGCAGGTAATGAGTGAACCAAGGTGACTTGTGTTTTGGGAGAGTGTGGTTTTAACAAAGGTGGCACCATCGTGTCAAGTGTAGTTTTGAGCACTGACTTTAAACTATCCACAAGACTGAAACTTCATGCAAGTATGTTTAAATTATTTAAAGAAATTAAAACCTATCAAAACAACAACATTTGTGGTAGAAAACAGTGACTTTATTAATAATTACATGTAAAATGTATGCTTGCAAATTACTGCCCCATAACAAATTCCTAAATCACACCATGTGAGTTTGTACTCCGAAAACTTATGTCAGTCAACAGGAAAACCCCACAGGCACATACAGCATAGTAACATTAAAAACCACACATCCTGAGGTGGAGTCAGCAGCACATGGAGTAAGACGCTTATCCAGCAGCACATGGAGTAAGACGCTTATCTGTGGGCTTCTGCAGAATTATTGATATATCCGCCTCAACTACCCAAGAGCTGAACCGACCCCAATATATGAACTCAAAGGGATAAAAAAAACTGGAGAGGTTTAAGTTTACAGCTAGTAGCCAGTGAGCTAAAAGAACAATGAGGCAGAACCAACCGACTCCAGCTCGCCTGGAGCAACCTTCACAGACTGAAACCACTGAAAGTGTCATCATGACTACCGAAAACATCCAAGCCGACTTCCTCGACACCATGAGTGGAGAAATAATCAAAGATAATTAAAGAGGAACTTAAAAGTGCCTTGGTAGACGATTTTGACGCTCTCAAGACAGAGTTATGAGCTGTACAGTCAGATATTGCTGACACCTCTGCAGCTATCAGGTCTGAAATAAATCAAATGAAGGCAGAAATACAAGATGTGACAGGAGGACTGTCAACATGGTCCGATGAGGTACCTCGGTGCAGTCCACCGTAACCAGCCTTCAAAGCCAGCTCGTAACTTTAAGAGACAGGTGTGAGGATATGGAGGGAAGAAAGCGATGAGGAAACATCAGGACAGTCGGCGATGACGAGCATGGAGGCTCCAGCACACCAGAGTCAGTGTCTAAAATGCTAAAAGAAATGCTGTAGCTAGGCCGAGATACAAAAATTGACCGATCGCATCGCCTACGGGGACCCGGAGGTCCAGGAGTCCGGGAGCATCCACGAGTGCTAATCGCAAAGCTCCACTCTGACGGAGATGTGGTTGAAATCCCAAGGAGAGCACGGGACCACGCCCCGCTGAAAAACAATGCGAGGCGGATTGTGATTTTCTCCGACTACATGATCAACGTCACCAGAGCCAGGGCTGCCTTCTCAGAAGTACGGAAAGAGCTTCGGCTTGTTTTACTCTAGACTTCGGATCACCGTAACTAATAGGTGCTCTAAAAATTATAACCTACAATGTTAAAGGTCTCCATAGCCCTGTTAAACAAAAGAAAATCATGCTCCAATTGAAACAAATCAACTGTCAGACAGCTTATCTTCAGGAAACCCACTTATCAGATGTGGAACATGAAAAGTTGAAAAAGTCTTTGGCAGACAAAATATATGACTACTCTCATCTGTCTGGGAAGAAAAATGGGGTCTCCGTACTCATTCACAGGCATGTCAATTTTATAAAAACATCTGTGCTCAAAGATACAAAGGGCAGATATATCCTAGTTAATGGGCTGATTGATGGCATAGAAGTATCCCTCATTAACATATATGCACCAAATGAAGATGACCCAGGCTTTATTTAAACGCTATTTAACTAGTTGGTACAGTATAGTATCGGACTTATTTCAACGGGAGGAGGCGACTTTAACTGCGTGATGTCAAATAGATTAGACCGACAACCCCCTTTTAGACCGCCCTCTCTCAAATGAGCAAATGCTTAAATACCAATGCACGGAGTTTGGTCTTGTAGATTTATGGAGTGCAGATATCCTGGAAGCAGGTATTTCACTTTCTATTCAAGCAGGCATGCATCATATTCAAGAATTGATTGTTTTCACCCCTAAGAAAGACCAGCATGGAATATCAGACATTAAAATACTGCCTATTACACTATCTGATCATGCACCCTTGGAGTTAAAGTGGGATATAGGCCACAGTCCTTCCTCCAAACAATGGAGACTAAAGGCCTCCCTCTTAAATGACAGAGAATTTAGTCTCTTTATCAAAACAGAACTCAAAATATATTTAATTATAATTAGATAATTATATAGACACTACACATTCACCTGAAACCCTCCACAATATCGTATGGGATTGTGCTAAAGTTTCCTTAGGGGCCGTATTATTTCATTTACATGTGCTTGGAAGAGGCAGAAGGAAGTCAAACAGCATGAATTGGAAAATTAAAAAAAGAATTAGAGTACAATCACCAGCAACATCTTATTAATACAATTAAATGCAACCCGTAGAGAACTAGATGGGGTACATCAGATAAGATTGGAGGAAATTTGAGATTCACCAACCAAAATATACTATGTAGCATGTAACAGATCAAGCAGATTATTAGCCTTCCAGTAAGTAAAAAAAAGTCATCTAAATAGTCCAAATATAAAATCACAAAGTACTGTTGTTAAAATTCTGAGAAACTAGCAGAATCCTTTGCATGCTTTTCAATATAAAATGACAGAAATGACAGAAGAAACAGCTAAGAATTAGATGAACCAGTTGAAAAGTGGGGAGGTTAGCAGGTGATATCAACCTATAAAAAAAAACAACAACAGTCCAGGGCCAGATGGCTAGTGAATGAATTTTATAATATGTTTTGTGATCTACTGTCCCCTTATCACTAATGCACTGTATTCTAAACTGTGGCAACCATCCTCGACAGATGCAACTATTGTGGTAACACACAAAGAAGGCAAAGACCTGACGCGAAGGCCAGTCTTACAGGCCAATATCCTTGTTAAATGGAGATGTGCAGATAATGACTGCAATTCTGGCTTGTCAGTAAATCAGATACTCAAATTACACTATGTAACAAATGTTTATTTTGTTTTGTTCTTGGGTACACAGTGTGTTTTCCTAACCTGTTATGCCTTAAATAATAGAAAATAGCTGTTATTCCACAGAAACTTTTGCTTCTGTGATCATGGACAATGATATTTTGAAATTGTCTGTTTTCAAGAATATTCTAGATTCGCCTTCACTACTACTGAGTAGTCTCTAGAATATTCTTTAACTGCTAGAACTGTCCAGCATTTTCTAGGAGTTTCCAGAATTATCTAGAAGTATTCAAGAAACTTTTAGAAACTTTCTAGAACTTAAAAAAAAAAATAAATCAAAGTTTGTGCTGAATGTAGTCATTTTTCCATAGACTTTAGACATAAGCGTTGAAATATAACACTTAGAAGCCAGGAACAAAATTGTGTTACATAGTGTTATTCGCTCCAGCCCAAATTGGGTTCATCACAGCAAGATACTATGGGGATAATCTATGGGTCTGCTGAAGATAAATATCAAAAAGATAATAAATCGTAATCCATGATTTTATCCTTGGATGCCCAAAAAGCATTCGACATGTCTCTTGGCCAGGTTTTATTTCAAACATTAAACGGATTCAGTCTCAACTTTATAAATTGATACAAACTCTTTACTCAAACCCCCAGGCCTCTGTTCAAGTCAAGCGCTATATACAGTGAGGAAAATAAGTATTATACCACCTGTGCAATTTTGCAAGTTCTCCCATTAGAAATCACGGGAGGGGTCTGAAATTTTCATCATGGGTGCACGCCCCTGTTGAGAGACAATTAAAAAATAAAAAATCTGGAAATCACAATGTTGATTAACATTAGTATACACCTGGTCAAGATTGTTTTCTCTCCTTGTTGCAAAATCCACAGAGCCCTCTTATTCTGCACTCTGTACCTGTATTAATTGCACTTGTTTGAAACTTGGTACCTGTACAAAGAACCTGTTCACCACTCAATCACACTTCCAACCTGTCCACCATAGCCAAGCCAAAGAGCTGTCTAAGGACAAAACGGTAGACCTGCACAAGGCTGGGATGGACTACAGGACAACAGGCAAGCAGCTTGGTAGAAACACAACAACTGTTAGAATTACTTATTAGAAAGTGGAAGAAACACAAGATGACTGTCAATCTCCCTTGGTCTGGGATTCCATGCAAGATCTCACTTTGTGGGTAAGGATGATTCTGAGAAAGCTTCAGAACTAACACAGGAGGAGGACCTGGTCAATGACCTGAAGAGAGCTGGGACCACAGTCACAAAGATTACATTAGTAACACATGATGATGTCAGTTTTAAAATCCTCCAGGGCAGCAAGGTCCCCTGCTCAAGCCAAGCACATGTCCAGGCCCGTTTGAAGTTCACCAGTGGACCATCTGGATGATCCAGAGGAGACATGGAGAAGGTCATGGTGGTCGATGAGATATTTCGGCAAACAACCTCTTCCCTCAGTAAGAGCATTGAAGGATGGGGTCCTGGCTGGGTCTTCCAGCATGACCAGGACCCCAAACACACAGCCAGGGCAACTAAGGAGGGCTCTGTAAGAAGCATTTCAGGGTCCTGGAGTGGCCTGGCCAGTCTCCCAGATGTGAACTCAATAGAAAATCTTTGGAGGGAGTTGAAACTCCAAACCTGAAAGATTTGGAGAAGATGTGTATGGAGGAGTGGACCAAAATCCCTGCTGCAGTGTGTGCAAACCTGGTTGAAAAACTACAGGAAATGTTTGACCTCTGTAATTGCAAACAAAAGGCATACTGTACCAAATATTAACATTGATTTCACAGGTGTTTAAATACTTATTTGCAGCAGTACATACAAATAAATTATTTAAAAAAAATCATACATTGTGATTTCCGGATTATTATTTTTTTAGATTATGTCTCTCACAGTGGACATGCACCTAAGATGAAAATTTCAGGCCCCTCCATGATTTATAAGTGGGAGGACTTGCAAAATCACAGGGTGTTCAAATACTTATTTTCCTCACTGTATCGCAGAGTCAAACTGGAATACAGCTGGAGGCAGGGCTGTTCCCTCTAACCACTTATTTTCCATTAGCATTGAACCAATTACCCAACTCATTAGAGATCATGATAACATAAAAGGAATTACGATAATGAATGAGAAACATAAAATATCACTATGCAGACGATGTACTCCTATACCTAACAGAATTGACATCAACTATACCACATCTTAAGACACTTATCAGTGAATGTGGATACTATTCTGGATATAGGCCATGGGTAAAAGCAATAAATTTTCATCTGAAATTTTTTCCTGGCAAAAATCAATGCCAGCAGTTCTCTAAAATGTGGCATACTGGGGGCACACACATTTTTTTTTTCCCCTCAATAAATACCATAAACACATTATACAGTATATAGTATACAAATCTATTCTAAACAGCCTCTAAGGAGAGAGAGAAAAAGCATAAAAAGAATGCAAAACCTGAACATAAAAGGTACATAAAAAGGTGGTGGGAGCAAGGGTGTCGTCTTGATTCTGGGGGTGTTCCCCCAGAACATTTTTTAAAAGAGAAAGACAAATTGTGTATTCTGGTGAATTTTAATGGGTATGAAGCCCTCTGAAACAAAAAAAAGTCACTTCAAACTGTCAAGTAAGAACAGTTTTGATTATGGGGGGTCTGGGGGTGCTCCCCCAGAAATTTTTTAAAAGAGCAAGTCAAATTTTGTATATTTGAATTTTAATGGGTATGAAGCCCCTCTGAAAGAAAGAAAACGCACTTCAAACTGTCAAGTAAAAACATATTCTAAATAAGTAGGAAGACAGGGAGGAGAAGGAAAGTGGAGGAGGAGAAGCAGAAAACAGAGTGGAGAGGAGTGAAAATTCACACGGTCCCTTCCTCCGCAGTGCGGCGCCATCCACGCTGACACTGCTGCTACTCTGATTAGCGCAGAATGGGATGTTGCTTTGACAGTAAGAGTATCATATTTCGGCCCCAAAACACGCATGACACCACGTGCATGCGCGTATGTGTGGTTAAATTTTCCAAATGATGGAAATCTGTCATGGTGATGGAGAACTTTAACCCATGATATAAGCTAAATATGGATAAAACGGAGGCTATGGACATCAATGGTATGATACCTCAAAGTGTAAACATCTCAGTGGGTTTAAGTGGCCCCTGGAAGGTCTTAAATATCTTGGTATATTCATCCCCTTATCCCTACCAGACCTGTATGATTCAAATTATACTAAAACAATTCAGTGCATAAAAGTCGACCTGGACCGATGGGTGGTGCTCCCTCTTTCTCTTGGGCCACATTGAAAGCATCCACATGAATGTTCTGCCCCAACGTCTTCATCTATTCCAAATGCTTCCTGTAGATATTCCCAAGCTTTCTTTTGAAAACTGGGACAAAATGCTTTCAAAGTTCATCTGACAAAATAAGCGAGCCAGAATTTGACTTAAAAGCTTACAGCAATCCAAGTCCAATGAAGGCCTTAAGTTACCAAATTTAAAATTCTACTTCTGGGCTGCACAAATGAAACCCTTCACAGATTGGATTCAAGATAATACAAGCACAAGATGGGTTAATATTGAAAAACAACTATGTGACGTTCCCTTAGAACCATACCTTTCATAGACGCCCCCTCTGGAAGGATGTCAGATTGTTTTAACTACCTTATATGGGGTAAAATAAAGTGTGCCTTTAAGTTGCCAAAGTCAATCTCGCCTCTAACAAGTATTGGATATACGAGGTCTATTAGAAAAGAAACCGACCTTTTTATTTTTTCAAAAACTATATGGATTTGAATCACGTGTGATTGCGTCAGACAAGCTTGAACCCTCGTGCACATGCGTGAGTTTTTTCACACCTGTCGGTTGCGTCATTTGCCTGTGGGCAGGCTTTGAGTGAGCACTGGTCCACCCCCTCGTCGGAATTCCTTTGACTTCTTCCTGAGAGACTGGCACTTTGCTTGATCAAATTTTTTTCTGAAACTGTAAGGCACATCCAAGTGGACACCATTCGAGAAATTCACACGGTTTTCGGTGAAAATTTTAACGGCTGATGAGAGATTATGGAGTGTTACTGTCGCTTTAAGGACTGCCCACGGAGCTGGACGGCACGCCGCACCCCTAGACACCGTCGTCAGCCTGTTTCGAGCTGAAAACTTTCAAATTTAAGCCTCTGTTGACCCAGGATGTCGTGAGAGAACAGAGAAGTTTCAGAAGAGCTCGGGGTCAGCAGTTTATCCGGACATTCCACTGTTAAAGGAGATTTTGTCATAAAAGACGTGCTGACGGATTCGCGCGTCGGCACCCAGCCGCTCATCGCGCGGCGCCACAGCAAAACACCTCCGTTGGAAGCATTACAGGACAAGTTTGAACATGCCCAGCTGTTAAACAATTTCTCGGATACTCACTCGACTGAAAGCCATCGAAAACCGCCTGAATCTTACGAATGGTTATCAACACGGAGGTGTTTTGCTGTGGCGCCGTGCCATGAGCGGCTGGGTGCCGATGCGCGAATCCGTCCGCATGTCTTTCATTACAAAATCTCCTTTAACAGTGGAATGTCCGGATAAACTGCTGATCCCGAGCTCTTCTGAAACTTCTCTGTTCTCTCACGACGTCCTGGGTCAACAGAGGCTTAAATTTGGAAGTTTTCAGCTTGAAACAGGCTGACGACGGCGCGCTGTCCGGCTCCGTGGGCAGTCCTTAAAGCGACAGTAACACTCCATAATCTCTCATCAGCCGTTAAAATTTTCACCGAAAACCGTCTGAATTTCTCAAATGGTGTCCACTTGGATGTGTCTCACAATTTCTGAAAAAATTTTGATCAAGCAAAGCGCCACTCTCTCAGGAAGACGTCAGACAAGGAATTCCGACAAGGGGGGTGGGACCAGTGCTCACTCAAAGCCTGCCCACAGGCGAATGACGCAACCGACAGGTGTGAAAAAACTCATGCATGCGCACGAGGGTTCAAGCTTGTCTGACGTAATCACACGTGATTCAAATCCATATAGGTTTTTAAAAAATAAAAAGGTTGGTTTCTTTTCTAATAGACCTCGTATGAAGACTTTTACACCGAACAATCTCGACAGTAGCTTTAAAAAAATGGTCAGAAAAGGGACTGATTTACCTTCACCAACTGTCTGACTGTGGCATACTTAAAACATTCAAGCAGCTGAACAATGAATTTGATCTCCTTAATGCAATTTTTTTTTTAGATACTTGCAGCTCAGAACTTTTCTGACAGCTCACAGGGACCAGGACAAAATTCTACATCCCACATTCCTAGAAAAGTATTTGATAAAGCTTTACACTGGAGGTGGAAAAAAGAAAATAATTTAAAAACTATACAATATAATGTCTATCAATCAAAATTTATCACGTATCAAGGAGAGCTGGGAGATGGAGGCAAATGTGGACATATCTCAGGATGAATGGCAGGCTGTGTGCACTGAGACACATTTACGAGGTCTGTGAGAAAAGTATCCGACCTTTTTATTTTTTCAAAAACCATATGGATTTGAATCACGTGTGATTGCATCAGCCAAGCTTGAACCTTCGTGCGCATGCGTGAGTTTTTTCACGCCGGTCGGTGGCGTCATTCGCCTGTGAGCAGGCTTTGTGTGAGCACTGGTCCACCCCACTCGTCGTTTTTTTTATTGCGAATAAATGTCTGAACGATGTGGAGCTTTGCTGCATCAATTTTTTTCCAGAAACTGTGAGAGATCTCCAGGTGGACACCGTTCGGAAAATTAATATGGCTTTCAGGGACGATTTTATGGGGATTACACAGATTAAGGAGTGATCCAGATGGTTTAAAGACCACCCACAACTGCTGAGAGCGCACCGCGCGCCGATCGACAGGCTCCAACCCCGCTGGAACAACCAGATCATTTCCAACATGAAGGCTTTGGTGATCCGGGACGTCGTCTGACTTTCACAAAAAGGCAGAAGGTGTGGACATCAGCACTTTTTCGGCACATTCCACTGTTACAGGAGTTTTTTTCATGGAAAGAAAAGCAGTGGGACGCGCCACGGAGCCGTTCATTACGCGGCACAAAACCACCTCCGTGTTGGTCTCACAGGACGGCTTTCAGGTGGATTTCAGACGGCTGTCGGTTGCTTTTCAGTCGTGTGATTATCTGAGAAATTGAGCATGAGCTGGACATGCCCCAACATGTCCTGTGAGGCTTCATTACGGCGTTGCTTTGCGCCATGCGGCTCCACCATGACGCGCGGAACTCCGCTCCTCTTTCCATGACAAAAACTACTAACAGTGGAATGTGCCGTTCATTTCTAAACTGGACGCTGTCTTGATCCGGTATGTCGTCTGACTAGCACAGAAATTGTGACGTGGACATCAGCACTTTTTCGGCACATTGAGACAGACATGCGGAGGAGTTCCGCGCGTCGCGGTGGAGCCGCATGGCGCAAAGCAATGCCGTGATGAAGCCTCACAGGACATGTTGGGGCATGTCCAGCTCATGCTCAATTTCTCAGATAATGACACCACTGAAAAGCAATCGACAGCCGTCTGAAAGCCACCTGAAAGCCGTCCTGTGAGACCAACATGGAGGTGGTTTTGTGCCGCGTAATGAACGGCTCCGTGGTGCATCCCTACGCTTTTCTTTCCATGAAAAAAACTCCTGTAACAGTGGAATGTGCAAAAAAAGTGCTGATGTCCACACCTTCTGCCTTTTTGTGAAAGTCAGACGACATCCCGGATCAACAAAGCATTCACGTTGGAAATGATCTGGTTGTACCAGCAGGGTTGGAGCCTGTCGATCGGCACTCGGAGCGCGGCGCTCTCTCAGCAGTTGTGGGCGGTCTTTAAACCGTCTGGATCACTCCTTAATCTGTGTAATCCCCATAAAATCATCCCTGAAAGCCATATTAATTTTCCGAACGGTGTCCACCTGGAGGTCTCTCACAGTTTCTAGAGAAGAATTGATGCAGCAAAGCTCCAAATCGTTCAGACATTTATTCGCAATAAAAAACGACGAGAGGGGTGGACCAGTGCTAACACAAAGCCTGCTCACAGGCGAATGACGCAACCGACAGGTGTGAAAAAAACTCATGCATGCGCACGAAGGTTCACATCAGAGCACTGCAGCTTCAGGGACTTGTAGTCCTGATGTGACAACAACAGTTTGTGACACTCTCTGGGCACTGGATGGAAAACGTGGAGTGGATTTTAAGGTACACAGGCCTATTCAAAGATGTTAGTCTGTTAACCCCACGGAAGTCTTCAGTTTGGGTCTCATTAAAATAGAGGTTGACATTCCTGCTGTCAGCATGCCAATTGCATACTCCCTCAAATCTTGCGACATCTGTGGCATTGTGCTGTGTGATAAAACTGCACCTTTCAGAGTGGCCTTTTACTGTGGACAGTCTAAGGCACACCTGTGCACTAATCATGGTGTCTAATCAGCATCTTGATATGGCACACCTGTGAGGTGGGATGGATTATCTCAGCAAAGGAGAAGTGCTCACTATCACAGATTTAGACTGGTTTGTGAACAATATTTGAGGGAAATGGTGATATTGTGTATGTGGAAAAAGTTTTAGATCTTTGAGTTCATCTCATACAAAATGGAAGCAAAACCAAAAGTGTTGTGTTTATATTTTTGTTGAGTATATATATATATATATATATATATATATATATATATAGATATTAGATATATATATATATATAGAGAGAGGAGAGAGAGAGAGAGAGAGAGAGAGAGAGAGAGAGAGAGAGAGGAGAGAGAGAGAGAGGAGAGAGAGAGAGAGAGAGAGCGAGAAGCTGTGTTGTAATGTTATATTATCATTGTATGTATGTTAGTATGATTTTTTTCTACTTCTCTAACTCTCTCTTTGCATAGCTTTGCATGAATTTATATGTTCAGTTAGCTGTTTTTCAGTTAGCTTTATATACATTTAACTTTTCATAGCGATAAATACATTTTTAGATTCAGACAGCGTTATTTTAAGTAAATTTTAGATTGATATCTTTATAGTCATTTAGCTATTTGCATAGCTTTGCATGAATTTATGTTCAGTTAGCTGTTTTTCAGTTAGCTTTATACGAAGGCTGTCCATAAAGTATAGGTCCTTTTTATTTTTTTCAAAAACTATATGGATTTCATTCATATGTTTTTACGTCAGACATGCTTGAACCCTCGTGCGCATGCGTGAGTTTTTCCACGCCTGTCGGTGACGTCATTCGCCTGTGAGCACTCCTTGTGGGAGGAGTTACCCAGCCCCTCGTCGGAATTCCTTTGTCTGAGAAGTTGCTGAGAGACTGGCGCTTTGTTTGATCAAAATTTTTTCTAAACCTGTGAGACACATCGAAGTGGACACGGTTCGAAAAATTAAGCTGGTTTCGGTGAAAATTTTAACGGCTGATGAGAGATTCTGAGGTGATACTGTCGCTTTAAGGACTTCCCACGGAGCGAGACGTCATGCAGCACTCCCAGGCGCCGTCGTCAGCCTGTTTCAAGCTGAAAACCTCCACATTTCAGGCTCAATTGATCCAGGAAGTCGTGAGAGAACAGAGAAGTTTCAGAAGAAGTCGGTTTCAGCATTTTATCCGGATATTCCACTGTTAAAGGAGATTTTTTTAATGAAAGACGTGCAGACGGGTCCGCGCATCGGGACGCAGCCGACGCGGTGCAGCAGCACAGGAAAAACACCTCCGTGTTGATAACCATTTGTAAAATCCAGGCGGCTTTTGATGGCTTTCAGTAGAGTGAGTATATGAGAAATTGTTTAACAGCTGGACATGTTCCAACTTGTCCTTAAGGCTTCCAACGGAGGTGTTTTTCCTGTGCGTCGCGGTGGCTGCGAGCCGACGCTGCAATCCGCCCACACGTCTTTGTCTCCCTGTCCAAAATACATTTTTACATTCAGATAGTGTGATTTTAAGTACATTTTAGATTGCTAGCTTTATATTCATTTAACAATTTGCATATCTTTGCATTAATTTATGTTCAGTTACCTGTTTTTCAATTATTTTCAGATTCATTTAGCTTTATACACACTTATCTGTTTTCATTGTGATAAAGGTTTCGAGTGTGATTGTTTTAAGTGCATTTAGATTTGGTTAGCTTTATATTCCCTCAGCCCCAACCAGTCCCAGCAGAAGACTGCCCCTCTTTGAGCCTGGTTCTGCTGGAGGTTTCTTCCTGTTAAAAGGGAGTTTTTCCTTCCCATTGTCGCCAAGTGCTTGCTCACAGGGAGGTCATTTTGACCGTTGGGGTTTTTCTGTAATTGTTGTATGGCTCTTGCCTTACAATATAAAGCGCCTTGGGGCGACTGTTTGTTGGGACTTGGCGCTATATAAATAAATAAATAAATTTGATTTGATATTCCGTTTGTTAGCTTACAAGCTATAGTTACATTGCGCTAGATGAAGTGTTTTCGGTTTAGATTGAGTCAGATTTATTTTCAGTCAGTTTTAGATTGTTTCAGGTAGGTTTTCCTGGAGCTGCACTCACTTTGGTTTTGATTAGGTTGGCTTTGTGTTTTTGTTGTTGTTTTACAACACAGATATTGTTTATTCAAGTATGGCAGTGGTAGGTCCATGACCTATACGGGATCTAGGCGCTCCCGCCATCACGAGCCTCCCAGCTGACTGGGTTATAGCAGTGGGTAGATGGGATTAGCCCTGTTAAGGCGGTCCACCTAGGGGAAGGAAAACCCTGATGTTAAACCACCAGCCTGGGTTACTGCCCCTGTGCCTCCAAGGAAGGTTCTTTAGCCACAGGCTAGGAGAAGGTCACTCTGATGTAAAACCTACAGCCTGGTGGTCGCCACAGCCGTCTCAGCTTGTCTGTGCCACTGTGGAGTGCCACCTTGCCTAAAGAGTGGAATTGGTGTGCACGAGCTGATCCCCACTTTAAGCAACGAGCGCAGGCGGGAAGGAAAGCCCTGCAGCAATGGGAAGAGGCGAAAACAGCAGGTGCATGATGGCACTGGGAGCTGCAGTCTCGATCCTGCATGCAGGCGGCTCAGGAATTATGGTCGTTTGATTGCTGACCCGAAACAACAGCATCATCCGTCAGGGCCCTGGGTGACCAAGCAGCCCTGTTTAGGGACAGCCCTGCTTGCTCCACATGGAGACAGACCTAAAAAAGGTGGTCTAAACATGGCTTGTCTCACTTGATCCGGTTGGCTCACCGCTGCCAACGGGCATCACTACACGCGGTGCGAAAAGAAAAACAAAGAACCTGAAAATTGTGTGCTGGAATGTACGCACAATGATGGAATCAGACAATAGTGATCGTCCTTGAAGACGCTCAGCCTTAGTCGCCAAAGAGCTAGCAAGGCTTGACATAGACATTGCTGCACTCAGCAAGGTGGGCTTTGCAGACCAAGGGTCACTCACCGAGGAAGGCACAGGCTACACACTGTTCTGGTCAGGGAAGGCTAAAGAAGATCGTCAACTCTCAGGGGTCGGGTTCATGATTAAGAGCGCCATAGCACATAGGTTATACAGTTTGCCAGTTGGACATTCTGACCGACTCATGTCACTCCAGCTCCCCATCAACAACAAGGATTTTGCCACTATTGTTAGTGTGTATGCCCCAACCATGCAGGCCAACATCGGAGTTAAGGAGGCTTTCTATAGCGATCTGCACAACCTTCTACTGCGCATCGACACCCAGGACAAGCTCCTCATCATGGGAGATTTCAACACCAGAGTGGGCCGCGACTCTGATGTATGGAAGGATGTGCTAGGGAAACATGGCATAGGCAACTGTAATGACAATGGCCGCCTGCTGCTGGAGTTCTGCTCTGCACATGACTTGACGATCACCAACAGCCTGTTCCAACAGAAAGAGACTCAAAGCAACCTGGAGACACCCACGCTCCAAACACTGACACCTTCTGGACTACGTTCTGACGCGACAGCCAGATAGAAGAGACGTACTACATACCAGAGTGATGCCTAGCGCAGATTGCTATACGGATCATCGCTTGGTCCGTTCCAAGATTGCTTTCACTTTCAAGGCCCCTCCTAAGAAGAAAGGCCCACAGTTTAAGAAGCTACAAGTCCACAAGCTACAAGACATAGACACAGAAAAGGAGTTCCAGGCCAAACTAGAGGAGAGACTGGGTGGAGAAGAAGGCCTGCCTGACGACCCTGAACAACAGTGGATGAGATTAAAGACCATCCTTCAGCAGACAGCAGCAGAAGTAGTGGGCTTCTCAGCCAGGAAAAATAAAGACTGGTTTGATGAGTCTGATGCACAAATCCAGGAACTACTAGAAAAGAAACATGCATGCCACAAGACTCTTTTAGCTAAACCTGATGACCACTCTGCCAAGACAGCTTACAGAAAAGCCTGCTCCACACTGCAAAGCAAGCTCCGCATACTGCAGAACGACTGGTGGCTAGCTTTTGCGGAGAAGACACAACAACATGCCGATGCCGGAGACATGCGCTCCTTTTATGAAGCCCTTAAGACCATCCATGGGCCAGCACATCAAGTGCAAGCACCCCTGCGCTCCTCAGACGGCTCCACCCTTCTGACGGACAAGTAAACCATTATGCAGCGTTGGTCAGAACACTTTGAAAACCTCTTCAGTGACAAGCGCACTGTGCAAGAGTCATCAATCGAGAAGATTCCCCAGGTGGAAGTGAAATGGGAACTTGATGACCCCCCAACACTTGAAGAGATCCGAAAGGCCACCACGCAGCTGAATCCAGGGAAGTCTCCTGGCATAGATGGCATCCCAGCAGAGGTGTACCAAAATGGAGGTGAGGCAGTCCTCGACAAGCTTCAGATTCTCTTCTCCAGTTGCTGGGAAAAGGGAATGGTTCCACATGACATTCGAGATGCGGTCATTGTCTCCCTGTCCAAGAGCAAGGGCGACAAGTCCGACTGTTCTAATTAGCGGGGAATCACTCTCCTCTCAAAAGCAGGTAAGATTTTGGCTCGAGTGCTGCTCAACAGGATTATCCCTACCATAGTGCATGAAAATACTCCCGAGAGTCAGTGTGGATTTCGGGCCAACAGGGTAACCACCGACATGATCTTCATCCTGAGACAGATCCAGTTGAAGTGCAGAGAACAGAACATGGCCCTTTGTGCAAGCTTCATAGACCTAACCAAGGCTTTTGACAAGGTCAGTCGTGAGGGTTTGTGGAAGATTCTTGCATGCCTTGGCTGCCCTCCAAAGCTCCTCACCATCATCCGCCAACTGCATGAAGGCCAGATGGGACAAGTGAAGTACAACGGGACTCTGTCCGGCAGCTTCCCCATCTCAAATGGCATCAAACAAGGTTGCATCCTCGCTCCTACTCTGTTCTCCATCTTCTTCAGCATGATGCTTCGTGAGGCCAAAGAAGACTTGACAAACGGCATCTATATCCGCTTCAGAACTGACGGAAGTCTGTTTAACTTGCGGCGCCTTCTGTCCCACACTAAGATCACAGAACAGCTAATCATGGAGCTGCTCTTCGCAGATGACTGCGCCCTCGTCGCCCATATGGAGCAAGCCTTGCAGCACATTGTCAACTGTTTTGCTGAAGCAGCAAGAGCCTTCGGCCTCACCATCAGCCTGAGAAAGACAGAAGTGCTATATCAACCGGTCCCCCATACAGCATATACCCCACCCCAAATCAACATCGAGGGTACCAGCCTGAATGAAGTAGAGCACTTCACGTATCTCGGTAGTGTTATCTCAAACGACGCATCTGTTGCCAAGGACCTAGACAGGTGCCTTGCCAAGGCCAGCAGTTCTTTTGGTCGACTCTCTAAGAAAGTCTGGCAGAATCATGCACTGCGCCTTTCCACAAAAGTGCAGGTCTACAGAGCCATTGTGGTCCCTACCCTCCTGTATGGAGCTGAAACCTGGGTTCTGTATCACCAGCAGATCAGATTACTGGAACGCTTTCATCAGCGTTGTCTCCGAAACATCTTCGGGATCAAGTGGCAGGACTACGTCTCAAATGAGGACATCCTTACCATGTGCTTCAGCCAGCTTTGTTTTGTTCCATTCTCTAGGCATCACAAGAGGACGCAGCCAAACACGGAGTAGATGCTGTGCTCTCAGGAAGACTTCACCTCTCTGCGCAGCTCTGTTTGCCTCAATGGCACCATTAGCATGGCCTTCCATTTATCATATTAATGACTTCAAGTCAGGTCTTATTTCAGAGTTACTTCTCTGGATGTCCAAGGTGTTCTAGTTTTATATTTAGATCTAAATATTCTTGATTTGGTCTGCGCTGATGTTGTCATATTGAAAACAGTGGACTGAGGTATGAGTGGTGCCATGCTGATTACAGCAGAAAGTAATGATGGCAATCAGAAGGTTTTGTTTGTGTGCGTGCGTGTGTGCCACTGGCTGGCCTGGGGCATACCAGAGCTGACTGTCAATCCATTGGGCCAGGTAATGTCGCACTTCGATGGGGAAGTGCTGGCCGTATAGCGCCTGCATCTGGTGCAATGCCTCCCCCTGCAGCTGCTGTGCCTGGACCCACATCGACATGGTGCTCCTGAGGAACCAGCATCCGGGGGGGTGGGGGGGGATGATCATGACAGCTGCAGCATTTGAAGAAAAGTCATGACGTCATGAGTCATGATGAGTACTGTGGAAAATGCTGTGACTGCAATATGTTTAGCTTTAATCAGCAGAAAGGTGAGTCACAGTTGATATATTTAAATGGCTTTGACGTAAGTTCATGGCTAAATTGTGGATTCACAATCAACAGAGAAATGATCATTTTCCCACTACACACCCTCCAAAACAACGCAACAGCCCAAGTGCAGCGTAATTTTTTCAGGCAGCAGTGTAACAGGCCTTTACTCTGTTATAAACCTAGCGAGAACTATGAATCCTAATTAAGACCCCAATTCCAATGAAGTTCGGACGTTGTGTCAAATGTAAATTAAAAACAATACGATTTGCAAATTCTCTTCAAGTCAGTTTGTTCTTTTTTGTCTAGTTTGAGAGGTCCTGTCAGTTATATACCCTTCAAAAAAATAAATCAAGAAATTCATGACCACAAATTTCTATGACCGTGGAAACAAACAACAAATTATCTTTTTTGTTTAAGAGCAGAACTATGTAATTTTGGTCAGTTTTTTTTTGCCATTTTGTCCGTTTTTGGTTGCATTCTTCTCTACAGAGCTCCCCCTACAGCTCAGGTGTACATATGTCACAAAACAGTCATAAAAAAACAGTAACAGGAAACATTGCCTTTTTTTTTTCTTTTGTTTCCCCACAGTGAGAACAGTGAGTACAACATGTTTATTCAAAATGATTCAGACATTTGCACAAGATGTTGACAGTATTGTACACAGCTCTGAGGAACTGAAAAACTGACAATTATGCATTCATCCTACAGGAGGAGGAGTTATACAGTCTGATTGCCACAGGTGGGAAGGACCTTCTGTGGCATTTTGTGGAGCACCTTGGTGGTTTCAGTCTTTTGCTGAAGGTGCTCTGACAGGACGTCAGTCTAGCATGCAGGGGGTGGCAGGTGTTGTCACGGATGTGAGCAGTTTTCTCAACATCCTCTACTCCAACACCTCCATCACAGACTCCAGCTCCACCCCCAGGACAGAGCCCGCTCTCCTGATGAGCTTCTTGAGTTTGTTTGTGTCAGCTGCCTTCAGCCTGCTGCCTCAGCACACTACAGCATAGAAGATGATGCTGGAGACCAAAGAGTGATAAAACATCTGCAACATATTTCTGCAGAAATTGAAAGATCTGAGCCTCCTGAGGAAGTAAATTGGCTCTGACCTTTCTTATACACGGCATCTGTGTGTACAGTCCAGTCTGTTGTCTATGTGAACACCCAGGTAATTGTAGTAGTCCACAATGTCCATCTCAGTTAATAATAACTGGGTTCAGACAGGTCTTTCTTCTTGAGCACAGGGACCAGACATGAGGTTTTGCACCGCTCAGGAACAACCATCTGGCTCAGGCTTAAGTTAAAGATGTGCTGGAAAATCTCACACAGGTGGACAGCACATCCCTTCAGCACTCTGGGGCTGAGGCCATCAGGACCTGCCTCCTTTCCTGGACACAGGCAACTAAATTGTCTTCTCACCTCCTCCACAGTGATGATAATGGGAGGCACGTTGGTGGGAGGAGGGGGGTGGTAATAATTGGGGTGTGAGGTGAGTGCACAGGGGAGAAGGAGCACAGAGGAGCTGAGGGAGGGTGGGAAGACTCCATGTTGTCAAACGTGTTGAGGAACTCTTTGGTCTCATGAAGATCTCTTTCCATCATCTGGTCTGCCATATGGTCCGCCTATGACCAGCGATGGTTCTTATCCCCTTCCACAACTCCCTCATGTTGTTCTGCTGGAGCTTGCTCTCCAGCTTCCTCCTGTAACTGTCCTTCTTGCTGCACCTTCTTCAGCTGCTCTCTGTCTCCACTCCTGAATGCAGCCTTCTTCCTGTTCAGTGTCACCTTGATGTTCTTGGTCACCCACGGTTTGTTGTTGGGGTAATGGCACACAGTCTTGGTTAGGATGATATTGTCTGTACAGAAGTTAATATAATCAATTATGCAGTCTGTAATGCTTTCAATGTCCTCCCCCTGCGCATCATAGAGTACACCCCAATCGGTTGATTCAAAACATCCATGAAGACTGTCTTCTGCCTCCTGTGCCCACCTCTGAACCACTCAGGTGGTCACAGGTTGCCGTCAAACTGCAGGGATGTAGTTTGGCTCTTAACAAACCAGGTTATAGTCCACAGTGGGGGGAGGGCTGGGCCACTGTATGCATCCTTGACATTAGCATACAGCAGGTCGATTGTCTTATTATTTCTTGTTTTACAATCCACAAACTGCTTGAAAGTGGAAAGGGATGTTGACAGGGTAACATTGTTAAAATCCCAAGAGATAGCAATGAAAACACTGGGATGCAGCGTCAGCAGCCTCACTGTCGTGGAGGTGAGGATGTCACTGGTCTGCGATGTGTCACCCGCCAGCGGATCGTAAACAGTGAGGACAATGGTGTGTGAAAACTGTCTTGTCAAATAATAAGGACGAAGACTCACTGGCAGCAGCTCAATGTCTAGATTACATACACAATCCTTCACTGTAACATCTCCTGGATTGCACTACTACTTGTTCACGTAAACAGCGACCCCCTCGCCTTTTTTTCCCCCCGCTGTCGGCACAGCTCTGGTCTGCTCACACCAGTTGAAAGGCAGTTAAATTCACCACAGCGTCTGGAATGTTGTTGTGCAGCCATGTCTCCATGGAGCACAGGACCAAGCCCTCACACAACATCCTGTCAATCCTCACAAGTGATCTTAGTTCGTCCATTTTGTTTTCCAGCAATCTTACATTTCCCATAACAACGGAAGGAAGATACAGCCAATATCTCCTCCTCATTTGCCTCCATCTCCTCCTGGCTCTACAGCCCTAGTATTTCCTTCGTAGCTCATTGGGGATCTCTTGTCTTTCCCTGTTCGGGCTGCTGCCTCCGAGGTCAATCAGGTGGTCCCTCATGTAAACAAAAGAGCCCAAACGCCGCTCCGCCATGACCTCTCTCAGGAAAAACACTTCCAACACCAGGAGGCCAGTAATTAACAAGTAAACCAACATATATTCAATGTCCAATAAATTATTAAAACTATTCACTAAAGAAAGTCGAGGAAGAAGAAATAAATCATAAAACAAGGTTAAATGACACAATAATGAGGAGCACTCTGGCAAGTAGTGTTGGGCGAAATGAAGCGAGGCTTCCTCCAACAGCATTTTTTGTTATCCTGCCAAAAAAGCTTTTGCAAGATATACTCAACAAAAATATAAACGCAACACTTTTGGTTTTGCTACCATTTTGTATGAGATGAACTCAAAGATCTAAAACTTTTTCCATATACACAATATCACCATTTCCCTCAAATATTGTTCACAAACCAGTCTAAATCTGTGATAGTGAGCACTTCTCCTTTGCTGAGATAATCCATCCCACCTCACAGGTGTGCCATACCAAGATGCTGATTAGACACCATGATTAGTGCACAGGTGTGCCTTAGACTGCCCACAATAAAAGGCCACTCTGAAAGGTACAGTTTTGTTTTATTGGGGGGGGATACCAGTCAGTATCTGGTGTGACCACCATCTGCCTCATGCAGTGCAACACATCTCCTTCGCATCATCCGTGAAGAGAACACCTCTCCAATGTGCCAAATGCCAGCGAATGTGAGCATTTGCCCACTCAAATCGGTTACGACGACGAACTGGAGTCAGGTCGAGACCCTGATGAGGACGACGAGCATGCAGATGAGCTTCCCTGAGGCGGTTTCTGACAGTTTGTGCAGAAATGCTTTGGTTATGCAAACCGATTGTTTCAGCAGCTGTCCGAGTGGCTTGTCTCAGACGATCTTGGAGGTGAACATGCTGGATGTGGAGGTCCTGGGCTGGTGTGGTTACACGTGGTCTGCGGTTGTGAGGCTGGTTGGATGTACTGCCAAATTCTCTGAAACGCCTTTGGAGACGGCTTATGGTAGAGAAATGAACATTCAATACACGAGCAACAGCTCTGGTTAACATTCCTGCTGTCAGCATGCCAATTGCACGCTCCCTCAAATCTTGCGACATCTGTGGCATTGTGCTGTGTGATAAAACTGCACCTTTCAGAGTGGCCTTTTATTGTGGGCAGTCTAAGGCACACCTGTGCACTAATCATGGTGTCTAATCAGCATCTTGATATGGCACACCTGTGAGGTGGGATGGATTATCTCAGCAAAGGAGAAGTGCTCACTATCA
The DNA here is from genome assembly GCF_902500255.1 of Thalassophryne amazonica. NCBI lineage: Eukaryota > Metazoa > Chordata > Actinopteri > Batrachoidiformes > Batrachoididae > Thalassophryne > Thalassophryne amazonica. The sequence continues at coordinate 6,023,260 of NC_047120.1, read as the reverse complement.
CAGATTTAGACTGCTTTGTGAACAATATTTGAGAGAAATGGTGATATTGTGTATGTGGAGAAAGTTTTAGATCTTTGAGTTCATCTCATACAAAATTGGAGCAAAACCAAAAGTGTTGCGTTTATATTTTTGTTCAGTGTATGTTGCTCAGTATATATTGTATTTTTTGTTTGTTTGTTTTGGTAATCATTACATTTTTCACCTTTTTACTAGGGCTGGGCAAGGTAACACGTTAAAATGAATTTAAAAGAGTAAAAAACATAGTAATATACTATGTCAGTATGCTAGCCATACAAAAGAGAAAATAAGTGCATCTTAAGTCTGGAATTGAGTCTGGAATTAAGTCTCTACAGAATCTGAGTATTTTATTGATGCAGGGAGATCATTCCACTTATCTTCTTTATGTTATTATGTTGTCTGATTTTCTTTTTTCTATTTCTTCAGTTTTGTAAAACCTTGTAATTGTTAGAGTGACCGTCTAGTCTGCTTGAGGTTTCTTCTTCAAATCATCAGAGGGAGTTTTTCCTTACCACTGTCACCTGTGTGCTTGCTCTGGGGGTTGGTAAGGTTAGACCTTACCTGTGTGAAAGGCCTTGAGGCTAGGGATGGGTATCGATAAGATTTTATCGATATCAATACCATTATCGGTTCCGCTTATCAATCCGATTCCTTATCGATACCTCGTGAATTTTTTTGTGTACTAAAAGTACGCTTTACAGGATTTCTATGTCAAAGAGCTTTTTCTTATTGTGCACCTGCTCTGTGGAATGGTCTTCCTGCGACTGTGAGACAGTCAGAGTCCGTGCACATTTTTAAGTCAAGACTTAACGCCTATTTTTATTCTCTTTCTTATGAATAGTTTTTATTTTTATCTGTTTTATTCTTTTACTTCTGTTTGTAATTATGCATTTGAATTTTTTTTTATTTAATTTTTTTTATGTTGAACTGTTCTATGTGAGGTGCCTTGAGATGGCTTTTGTTGTGATTTGCGTTTTATAAGCCAATTAAATTGAAATTGAATAGAAACTGAACAACATTTTATCGAGTCTTAAAGTAAATAAATATGAAATTGGTCACTGGATCCTTAAACTTTGGACATAAACTCTACACAGTGGATCCTTGGTCTCTGGACATAAATAGAAATAAACAAAATCTGTAGTTTTTGTCAAAAGCGTTTCTTTACAGACATTACTGGCATGAATGACTTTCCATATATTTGAGCTGAGCTCTTGCAGCTGTGCTGTGCTGCACTCCAGGATGTAATTTATAAAGAACGCAGCACGTCTCATTTTGGGAGGGGAAAAAAGTTTTAGTTGATTGTAGTTTCTTGTCTGTATTACAACGTTTGTAAGCAGTGTCATTTTATTCAAAGCGGCAATTCGTTTTGAAGTTATTAATTCCGACCAGACTGTCTCGGCAGAGAGCCGCGCAGCGTTTGGAGCTGTGCCAATGGAAAGGAGGACGATTCTTGTTTTTTGACTGCAACAAGACATGAGTCCCATTTAGTGACTTTAATCCACACAAAGGTGACTCATGATATTTTAATGACTTTGAGAGGGGTTAAGAAGCGGATTTTCCGTTTCTGAAACGCAGTGAATCAAAGAACCATAAGCCAGTGGATTGAAGCATTGTTTCATTGGTTCACGCTTCAAAGTGGTGTCGCGCTGCAGAAATGGTTGATGTCGCTGTAAGGAATGATCATTTTCCCTACAAACACCCTCAAAAACAATGGCTGCGCTGAAGGACCAATAAGGGAATCATTAAGCAAAAAGGCTATTGATATCGGTGGATCAAATCATTTCTTAACGACACTCGAAAAGAAAACGTTCTCGATACCCATCCCTACTTGAGGCAACTTTGTTGTGATTTGGCACTGCATAAATGAAAATAAATTGAAAACTGAGAAGTCCACACACAGTTGTCAGCAGGGGTTGTACACGCCTCAGTGGGCCTGTCCCCATGACAGAGTCACTTTCAACCACTGAAAGCGTCGTCACGACTGCCGAAAACATCCAAGCCAACTTCCTTGACACCGTGAGGGGAGAAATATCAAAGACAATTGAAGAGGAACTTAAAAGTGCCTTGGTGGACAACTTCAACGTCCTCAAGACCGAGTCAGAAATTGCTAGCATCTCTGCAGCTATCAGATCTGTAATAAATCAAATGAAGGCACCTCGCTGCAGTCCACCGTAACCAGCCTTCAAAGCCAGCTCGTAACTTTAAAAGACAGGTGTAAGGATATGGAGGGCAGAATGCGATGGGGAAACAGGATAGTCGGTGTTGACGAGCACAGAGGCACCAGCATGCCAGAGTCAGAGTCTAAAATGCAAAGACAAATGTTGCAACTAGGCCGAGATATAAACGTTGACCGATTCCATCGCCTACAGGGATTTGGAGGACCAGGAGATTGGGAACGTCCACAAGTGCTAATCGCTAAACTCCACTCTGACGGAGACAAGGTTAAAATTCTGAAGAGGGCACAGGACCATGCCCCGCTGAAATACAACGGGAGACAGTCGCAATTTTCCCCGACTACATGATCAAAGTCGCCAGGGCTGCCTTTTCATTAGTACGGAAAGAGCTATGGGGACGGAAAGGAGTTGGGTATGGCTTGTTTTACCCGGCTAGACACCCGATCACTGTTAACGACCAAGAAAAGGAGTTTGTGTATCCGAAAAAGGCAATGGAGTACGTCCGAAAGCTACACACAGAGACTGAAGACTGATTATCCCGCTGTTTCACGGTAGGACTTAAGTCTTGCATCTTTGAGTAACTTTCTGACAGGAATTTTCAATATATTATCAATCAATGTCTTTACTTTGATTTGCTGTCTGTCTTTGATCTCATTCTTCATATACACATTTATATATATATGTGTTTCATTTAATATTACTCTCTTAGTTAATCATTGAATTGCTAAAGTAATTATATCCACTAAACTGTTTAAGTAATCATTAAACTGCTCACACGGAAAGATGAACACTCACAAGGAAAGTGTGAGTGTAGACTATGTTTTTGCTAAGACCAGGGTTCTAGCTAGCGCCAACTTGCGTTACGGCCCGTTACGCTATAATTTTGGACCATTACGCTTATTTTGGACCGTTACGATTTTCAATACAGCATCTGTAACCAATCATTTCTGCAGCGCTACTCCAGTTTGAATTGCTTCGACTGAATGGCTCGTGGCTCTTTGATTCGCTGCTCTTCAGAAGCGGTAAGCGGCTTCTTAACCCCTCTGAAAGCCATTAAAATATAATGAGTCACTTTTGTGTGGATTAAAGTCACTAACTGGGAGTCTTGTCAAGAATCGTCCTCCGTTTTTTCACAGCTTCAAATGCTGTGTGGCTCTCTGCTGAGACAGAGCCCGTTCGGAATTAATAACTTCAAAATGAATCGCCGCTTTAAATAAAATGACACCTCTTACAAACGTTGCAATACAGACAAGAAACTATAATCGACTAAAAAGTTTTTTTCCCTCCCAAAATGAGATGTCTGGCATTATTTATAAACCTGACCTGCAGCACAGTTGCAAGAGCTCAGCTCATAGGTATGGAAAGATGTTCATGCCAATAATAATGTCTAAAAGGAAATGCTTTTGACAAAAAACAGATTTTATTTTTGTTCATGTCCAGAGATCAAGGATCCACCATGCAGAGTTTATTATGTCCAGAGTTTAAGGATCCAGTAACCAAATTTCATATTTATTTACTTTAAGACTCAATAAAATGCCGTTCAATTTCAATTTAATCAGCTTAGAAAACGCCAAATTACAACAAAAGCTATCTCATGGTGCCTCACACAGAACAGTTCAGCATAAAAAAATTAAAATAAATAAATAAATAAAAATTTCAAATACCTAATTAAAAACAGAAGTAAAAGAATAAAACACAAAATAAAAACTACTCATAAGAAAGAGCATAAAAATAGGTTTTAAGTTTTGAATTAAAAATGTCCACGGACTCACACGGAACATGAAAAGTTGAAAATGTCTTCGGCAGACAAAATATACTACACCTCTTATCTGTCTGGAAAGGAAAGGAAAGGAAAAAGGGGGTCTCCGTACTCATTCACAGGCATGTCAATTTTATAAAAACATCTGTGCTCAAGGATATGGAGGGCAGATATATCCTAGTTAATGGGCTGATTGATGGCATAGAAGTATCCCTCATTAATGTATATGCACCAAATGAAGATGACCCAGGCTTTATTTAAACGCTATTTAACAAGTTATGCCGTGTGCACACCAGACGACACGCGAGCGACGGCAGCGACAGGTTGCCATGTAATCCCTATGAAAGGACGCGTTGTGGCGCTACACAATGCGCCGCGATGAACGCGAATAAAGCAACGCAATTTTGAGCGATTGGCGCATTTGTGGCGTGATATCGCTTCGCGTTGCCCTCCTCCCCAAGTTGAAAAATCTGAACTTTATCGTCTTGTCGGCCAATCAGGGACTGGATATGTATTGACATGGAGATGTCTGGAGCTTATACTTGATGTGGTCATGTCCTGTCTCTGGCAGCCAGCCTGTGAGCAGGACTTATGTCCCTTTTATCCTTCATTTCACAATTATGACAGAGTTTGAGGGGACAGCGAGCAGCCGCACCGCCGCAGCGGCACTTTTTTTTTCACGTGCGTGCACACGAACGAATCGTCCACGAAGATTATTTTATTTATTAATGACATAGATGTATAATAAGACAAATGGTGACTGGTTTATAACAATTATGACAGAGTTTGAGGGGGAGAGCAAGCAGCCGCACCGCAGCAACCGCACCGCAGCAGCCGCACCGCAGTGAGTGCCTTGTATGGCAGCACCCTGACATCAGGGTGAATGTGAGGCATTATTTGTAAAGCGCTTTGAGCGTCTGATGCAGATGGAAAAGCGCTACATAAATGCAGTCCATTTACTATTTATCTACCAAGCCATATGAAACGCCACAGTGTAGCTGCAATATATTGTGCACCAATATAACAACACAATTTTCTGGCAGGTTTTAACAATAATAATTCATCACTGAAGTAAATGTGCATGGTGGAAAAGAATAAGCACAAGTAGGCCTAGGACTGGCCTCAAGTTGGAAAAGTTGTTCCCTGCCTTAGTGAGACTTCTGGCCCCGAGGAGGAAGCTGGTCTCTCATAGTCCAGACAGTAGGAGGCGAGTGCAGCCATAAGCAGGCACTCATGTACTCTCTGTCTGCATCAGATTCTAGATTTGGACATTCATGACAGGTGTTGCTCTGGATTTGAGCTCAATGTCATTTTTCAGTGTGAGGATCCAGGTTGAAGAGTGATGCCACTTTGGACAATATACAGTCCACATCTATATTTTCCCCAAATGGAAAACAGAGAAAACTGACAACAGGCTCTTTGGATGCAAAGTCAGTGAAGTGCCTGTCAAATTCTGACAAGATGCTCTGCATGTGATCATCATAACGTGCACTCTTATGATCCATGTTCTTTGTACTGGTACTTAAATTCTGTGTCCATGTGTGGAAAGTTCTGCAGGTCACACTGTTGCAACCTGCTTGATAGTGTATGTAATATGCTTTTAAACTTGCTTTCAAATTTAAAAGCTGTGCATATTCAGCATGATTTGAACGTTTCAGAAATTCTTTAATTTCAGGCAGAAGACCGTTCCAGAAAGGGCTGGACCAAAAGGCGCAGGACACGCAGGCATGGAAAAGATTGCAGGAGTGTGCAGAAAACCTGAAAAACAAAATGCTTGTGTGCCGTGGTGGCTGCTGTATCGATTGTATTATGTTACTAAGCCATATACGAGGTCTGTTAGAAAAGTATCCGACCTTTTTATTTTTTTCAAAAACCATATGGATTTGAATCACGTGTGATTGCATCAGCCAAGGTTGAACCTTCGTGCGCATGCGTGAGTTTTTTCACGCCTGTCAGTTGCGTCATTCGCCTGTGAGCAGGCTTTTTGTGAGCAGTGGTCCACCCCTCTCGTCGGATTTTTATTGCGAATAAATGTCTGAACGATTTGGAGCTTTGCTGCATCAATTTTTTCCAGAAACTGTGAGAGACCTCCACGTGGTAACCATTCGGAAAATTCAAATGGCTTTCAGGGACGATTTTATGGGGATTACACAGATTAAGGAGTGCTCCAGCCGGTTTAAAGACCGCCCACAGTTGCTGAGAGGGCGCTGCGCTCCGAGCGCCGATCGGCAGGCTGAAACCCCGCTGAAACAACCAGATCATTTCCAATGTGAAGGCTTTGTTGATCCGGGACGTCATCTGACTTACACAAAAATGGCAGGAGACGTGGACATCAGTACTTTTTCGGCACATTCCACTGTTACAGGAGTTTTTTTCATGGGAAGAAAAGCGGACGGAAGCGCCACCGTGCCGCTCATGGCGCGGCACAAAACCACCTCCGTGTTGGTCTCACAGGACGGCTTTGAGATGGCTTTCAGACGGCTGTCGGTGGGTTTTCAGTCGTGTGACTAACCGAGAAAGTGTGGATGAGCCTGGACATGCCAGAACATGTCCTGTGAGGCTTCATCACGGCGTTGCTTTGCGCCATGCGGCTCCACCGCTCCTCTCACAGTTTCTGGAAAAAACTAATGCAGCTAAGCTCCAAATCGTTCAGGCATTTATTTGCAATAAAAATTCGACGAGAGGGGTGGACCACTGCTCACACAAAGCCTGCTCACAGGCGAATGACGCAACCGACAGGCGTGAAAAAACTCACGCTTGCGCACAAAGGTTCAAGCTTGGCTGATGCAATCACATGTGATTTAAATCCATATGTTTTTTTAAAAAAAAACAAAAAGGTCGGATACTTTTCTAACAGACCTCGTATATTGATGTATAACACAAAACTGTCAAAAGGGGTAATAGAGATACGTGTAAAGATGACTGAATATATCATCAGAGCAGTAAACTGATCAGTCCATGTGAACGTCGCGCAGAACACTGCTGCGTTCATGTACCGTTGGAAATTACAGGACTTTTTTGTTGTTTCAAACTCAGCAGTTGCTTGTGGCAGGTGTGTTGATTTTGTTTTATTTTTGGTATTAAAAAATCATTATATCCACACAAAAGATTAATTCTGGCCTATATAAGGTGCCTGAGCCCAGTGAAGCAGACCCCCCACCCACATAAAAAAAAAAAAAAATCCAAGCAAACAAGTGTAATTTCTGATGGTACATGAACGTAGCACCAGCGATCTGCGCGGTATTCATGCGGACTGATCAATTTACTGTTCTGATGATATAGGCAATTATCTTTACACATATTCATTACTCCTTCTGACAGTTTTGTGTTATGAGGTGAGCTATACTTTATTGATCTCACAGTGGAGAAATTATGTTTACACTCCAGTTACCTCAGACAGCAATTAGTCCACAATTATTACTTGTTTACCATAATAATGGCACACATCAGAATTAAAGACAGCACATACACATTTGACATTGTTTATGTGCACTAAATTTGAAGAAATTCGTTATCCGAATTGAGGCAAGTGGGTGAAGGTCACGCAGAAACCCTGAGTTGCGCCACCGTCAGCTTGGGGGGGAGGAACGGGGACCAGCAGCAGCTAAAACCGTGCCGCCCCCGCAGAAGGGAAGGGGTGACGTGAGCAGAAGCCAGAGTGGGGTGTGTGATGGGGGTAGGAGAGGGAGTGGAGCATGCATCAGTCCTATGAAAAACAGTTTATTGTCTTTGTGGGTTGAGATAGGAAAAGAGCCAAATAATCACCAAGGCCTGAAGATTTTTTTTTAACTGTCTGCTGTGCTTAGTTGCAGCCAAAATCTGGCAACAGGTCCAGAGACTACACTCGCTGTTTTGATGCAGAGTGCTCGAGCAGCAAAGAAAAAGCACGCACATTGTGTTCTGCGTGTGTCTATTTATAAGAATCTTCTTGATCAGAAGAAAAAAAGAGTGCCTACAACTACCCATATCACTCGGAAAAAGACACCTGCCCCGAGGCGGAAAAACATGAAGAAGAGGCGCGATCAGAGGAACTGTGACATACTGGTCAGTTACTATTAATAATTTCTTATGTGTCCAACCTTGTAGGTTGAGTGTTAATTAAATTTGTTAGTTCTAAAAGCCATCAATTATTTATAGGAAAACGTTCTATTTTTATTTCTCAAACAAATGTATGGGCCTGAAAACAGGTTTTGATCTTTGGTTTCATTCTATAATACTGGACTTATTTTTGTACTAAGGTTTGAACTTTGAGAGTGTTTACACAGGAGAGAAAAGTGAGAAATGTGTGTAGTGAGGGGTTTTACAGCCTTAAAACATCTATAATAATTGTAAAAAAAAAAAACACTGGCTACTTCGCGGAATTCACCTATAGCGGGCTATTTTTTAGAACGTAACTCCCGCGATAAACGACGGACCACTGTGTGTGTGTGTATATATATATATATATATATATATAATATACACACACACACACACACACACACACACACACACACACAACAAAAATATAAACGCAACACTTTTGGTTTTGCTCCCATTTTGTATGAGATGAACTCAAAGATCTAAAACTTTTTCCACATACACAATACCACCATTTCCCTCAAATATTGTTCACAAACAAGTCTAAATCTGTGATAGTGAGCACTTCTCCTTTGCTGAGATAATCCATCCCACCTCACAGGTGTGCCATATCAAGATGCTGATTAGACACCTTGATTAGTGCACAGGTGTGCCTTAGACTGTCAACAATAAAAGGCCACTCTGAAAGGTGCAGTTTTGTTTTATTGGGGGGGATACCAGTCAGTATCTGGTGTGACCACCATTTGCCTCATGCAGTGCAACACATCTCCTTCGCATCATCCGTGAAGAGAACACCTCTCCAACGTGCCAAACACCAGCGAATGTGAGCATTTGCCCACTCAAGTCGGTTACGACGACGAACTGGAGTCAGGTCGAGACCCCGATGAGGACGACGAGCATGCAGATGAGCTTCCCTGAGACGGTTTCTGACAGTTTGTGCAGAAATTCTTTGGTTATGCAAACCGATTGTTCCAGCAGCTGTCCGAGTGGCTGGTCTCAGACGATCTTGGAGGTGAACATGCTGGATGTGGAGGTCCTGGGCTGGTGTGGTTACACGTGGTCTGCGGTTGTGAGGCTGGTTGGATGTACTGCCTAATTCTCTGAAACGCCTTTGGAGACGGCTTATGGTAGAGAAATGAACATTCAATACGCGAGCAACAGCTCTGGTTGACATTCCTGCTGTCAGCATGCTAATTGCATGCTCCCTCAAATCTTGCGACATCTGTGGCATTGTGCTGTGTGATAAAACTGCACCTTTCAGAGTGGCCTTTTATTGTGGGCAGTCTAAGGCACACCTGTGCACTAATCATGGTGTCTAATCAGCATCATGATATGGCACAGCTGTGAGGTGGGATGGATTATCTCAGCAAAGGAGAAGTGCTCACTATCACAGATTTAGACTGGTTTGTGAACAATATTTGAGGGAAATGGTGATATTGTGTATGTGGAAAAAGTTTTAGATCTTTGAGTTCATCTCATACAAAATGGGAGCAAAACCAAAAGTGTTGCGTTTATATTTTTGTTGAGTATATATATATATATATATATTAGGGGTGCCGGAAAAAATTGATTCACGTCCGAATCGCGATTCTTATTTATTACGATTCTGAATCGATCCAAAATGTCCAAGAATCGATTTTTAAAAAGCATTTTTTAAAAACATTTTCTTGCTTACTTGCGTGTACTCTTTGTCAGTCAACGGCTTCTGTACTGCAGCGTCCCCGTGAAGGGAGGGTCCGGCGTGTTTCAAACATTCGTGAGCTGAAGCTTAGCATGGCGGACGAAGAGCTAATTCAGCCAGCACCGTCTTTGCTGAAGGCAAATGTTTGAGCGCATTTTGGATTTTATTATTTGCTGCGTAAGAAGGAGCTTGACATGACTTATGCAGTGTGCAAAATCCGCAAAATGAAAGTCAAGTACTTCGGAAACACTTCAAATCCGCAAGCCCACATGCTACGCCATCACCCAGAGCTAAAAGGAGTGGAGCAGCGGTCTCTGCCAACGACTGACCAGCGCTTCGCTAAACTGCCAGCTAACTCTGAACGAGCAAAGCAGATAAGTAAATTTACATCTAGAATCACTTGATTAACCTTGTAAAGCTGCATTTTCTTAAACATAAACATTTTTTAAGTAATACAACTATTTCTCAGAGCTCTTTGAATCGAAAATCGATTCTGAATTGAATCGTCACCCCAAGAATCGGAATCGAATTGAATCGTGAGTTGCTGTACGATTCACATCCCTAGTTAGAAGATGCACAGAGGTGGAAAAATGAAGCCTGCAGGCGGTGAGAGGCTGAAAATAAGGCTAAAGATAAGTCGAGACAGGAACAAGATAAACTTAGACATTTTTATAATAAAAATTAAACAGATAATGAGACACCAGGGGGAATTCAGAGAACCCCCCCAAATAATTCAGGTGCGGCCCTTTATCCAGCTGCAGATAATGTTGAAGCTGTAGATGAAGATGTCCCAGTTCAAGGCAATTATGAGCCTGAAATGTCCTCCCCACCTCCATATTCTCAGACAACAGATGACAAAACACCACCTGTGTTACATTACTCTGAAGAGCTCCCTTCTCCGACCCCTCCAACAATATTGAGGGGTAATAAAGTTTTACCTCCCCCTCTGCTTGCTCAGGTAGTACCACATAAACAAAAACAAACTACAAATGCATCTTGTCGAAGTAGAGAAATGTCCTTTAATTGAAGTAGTAAATCCACGGACAAGTGCTGGTAACAATCCAACAATGTTGGGAAATTGCCCCTGGACTCAGGAGGATGTAAAAAAAATAAAAGCATGTGAAAGCCTGACCCCTCCTGAGGAAGATGTAGAAGCTTTCATCAATGGTTTGAAGCTTCTCAGAAATTCATATCATTTAAATGGCGTCGAAACACAGCAGTTATTAATGACATCCTTAAAAAACATTGGGCAACAGTGAGGGGAGATTGGACACCTATGGACACAAATGACCCCCCCCCCCCCCCCCAAATCTTAGCACCTGGTAGTGCAGAACTGAACACTCGTGTGACAGCTGTATGTGAACGAATGAGAACTAAGTTTAAGAAGAGAGCAGATTATTGTGAAATTGGAAAAGCAAAACAAAATCAATCAATCAATCAATCAATTTTTTTTTTATATAGCGCCAAATCACAACAAACAGTTGCCCCAAGGCGCTTGGTGATGATGATGGTGAGACATTCGAAGATTATGTCATAAGGATGACAAAGGTGTTTAAAGCGCACAGTGGGTTGCAGGAGGACAATGATGATAAGGGACCGTACAGGCAGCAGCTGAAAAATGCACTGCATGCAAATCCCAGCACACACATACATCAATGGGTGAATAAGCATTCTATTGGCCTGGCCAGTGGATCATTGGCAGAATACATTAATCATGCCACTCATGCTGAAAACATTACACAGACAAAAAAGAAGACTAAGACCTCTGGAGATATAATGTTGACTGAGTGGTCACAATCAGGAGAAGTGTTTTTTGCTGGACGAGGATGAGGGAGTTTTTGAGGAAGGAGCAGAGGCCGGGGACGGCGGATACGTGGTGACTTTGATGGATTCAGTAAGGATGAAGTGTGCTGGCGGTGTCAAACCTGGTCATTCTGCACGAGATTGCACACGGCCAGACCCTTGTGCCCCCCTCTTGAGAAGGCAAGATTCAGCATAAAGATGAGGGACATGAGACAGTTGTGGAGGTGAACGAGTTGGAGTGTAGCGCCGGTGATTTGTGCGCTCTGAGCGACAGTTTACTTTCAGATGACCTAAACAGACCTGTTGTGACCTTGCAGGTGAATGGAGTAGATACTAAATTTTTGTGTGACTCTGGAGCATGTAGGACTACTTGCAGGGATCATGGGTTGGGTCTTAGAAATAAAGGCTGCTATTTGTGCGTAAGAACTGCCAGTGGAGGGGTTATACGCGTGCCAATGTCACAGCCTGTTACTATTTCTGACACCAAGGGTAAAACTTGCAAAGTGTCAGTTCTCATCCATCCAAACTGCCCCTCTAACCTTCTGGGACGAGACGCCATGACAGCACTGGGGCTCAGTATCATTGCGACCCCAACAGGCTGAATGATTATTAAAAGGCAGGATGAATTAATGGCAGGAGATCTTTATGTAACAGAGGCCCTGGAGTTCCCGCACTATAATTGGTCCTTTGACATACCCCCGGGGCCCCCACATTGCATCCCAGAAACATTACTGAGACTAGCCGAAACACTTCCACATCCCACTTTCGCCGGGTTTATGCACCATGCACTATAAACTGTCCCCTGGATTTGAGCCGAAATATGATGAAAGATTACAAAAATGCTCACCAGTCCTGCTGTCACATGTTTTCTGATGGTCATGGCACGATTGGGGTGGGAGTGCATATTCCCAGAAATGCTATGACATGTTTTGCCGGTTTTTCTGACCCCCACATCTCCCTGGAAAAAAAACCTGATTCTTCATAGTCTGATGTAGGGTTATTTGTGACAAAATGTATGGCCGCAAGAGACTGGACCTTAACAAAAGACGGAGAATAATACAGTTCCCGACTGGATGCTTACCAATATAGACTAAACTGGATTGTTCCAGCACATGCCACAACTCTTATGCATGGAGAAACTACACAAAGGTGAACCTTATATTCACAGTCAGAAAGTGATGACAACAATCTAGCCACTGTTCCCAAATGCCTATGGTCTCAGGGAACTGCAGACGTAGGACTGATAACAGGAATACAACCAATTCAAATACGACCTAAAACTGAATGCAGACCTTGTGTGACAGTATCCCTTAAAACCTGATGCTGTTGAAGGTATAAGGCCTGTAATTGAGGCCTTACTGTCCACAGGAGTGTTGACTGAATGCCCTGATTCACCTTGCAATATGACAATATTTCCAGTGAAAAAGGCACCCCCCTCCGTAGGATGGAGAATGGTGCAAGACCGTCAGGCAGTCAATGCTGCTGTGGTCCAAAGGGCCCCATGTGTTCCAGATGCACACATGCTACTGAACTCCTTGAATCCCCAAGCCAAATGGTTTTCAGTAGAAGATATAAGCAATGCATTTTTCTCTATTTCTATTCACGAAGATAGTCTGTTTTGGTTTGCATTCACTTTGAGGGGAAAAGATATACCAAACTGCCTCAGGGTTTTGCTGAAAGCCCTACTATTTTTTCACAAGCTATGGCTAGCAACTTGGCAAAAATTTGTTCCACCTCATGGAAGCCAAATACTGTTGTATGTTTATGATATTTTAGTAGCATCAGAGACAAAACAGGCCTCCACTCCTGGCTTGGTGCCAAAAGAACCAGCTCCAGCTGAATGTCCAGAAATCTAAGGAAATGGTCCTGGACTTCATAAGGAAGCCTCCAATGCCTCAGCCGGTACGCATAGAGGGAAGTGATGTGGAGATGGTACCATCCTATAAGTACCTGGGAGTGGTGTTGGGAATAAGCTTGACTGGACAGCCAACACAGACCTTCTTTACAAGTAGAGCCAGTCTAGGCTGTACTTTCTCCAAAAGCTGGGCTCATTTAACATCAGCTCTAAACTGCTGCACATTTTATCAGTCAGTGGTGGCGAGCGCTCTCCTCTATGTTGTGGTCTGTTGGTGCAGCACCAGTAAGAAGAACATCTCCCGCCTGAATAAGATCATTAAAAAGGCTGGGTCAGTGGTGGGACTGAAGCCGGCTCCAGTGGAAGAGGTGGTTGAGCAGAGGACTCTGTCCCGGTTCAAGGCAATTATGAACAATGCCTCACACCCTCTACACGAGGCCTTCAGAGAGAAGAGGAGCATGTTCAGCAGCAGACTGCTGTCCCAGCGCTGCTCCACAGACAGACTGAGGAAGTCCTTTGTGCCTCGTGCCATTAGATTGCACAATACTCTGACCTAGCAAGAGTCCTGTGTCTTTTATGTTTGTATAACGTTATATGTTTTACAACTGACATTGTTTTTAATGTAATGTTATTGTATTTTAGTAATTTATTTGTTGTGTGACTGATGTGTTTGTGAGCAGCGGGCCAAATGTAATTTCCTTCGGGATTAAAAAAGTTCTTATCTATCTATCTATCTACCACTCAAGACACTTTGGCCTTTCTGACTTTTTTGGCACAGAACGGTCATAAAGCCAGTAAGAATAAACTCCAGTCACAAGTAAAATATTTGGGACACAATATACTATTCTTGAAGATATAAAAACATTTTGCAAGCTCCTAAACCACTGACAAAAAAAACAAAAAAAAAAAAACAAATGATGTCCTTCTTGGGCCTAATTAACTACTGCAGGCAGTGGATACCAAATTTTGCTGAAATAACAGGGCCCCTGTCAAACATGATTTATGGGGAAAATCTTCCCATGTCAGCTGTTTTGACATGGCCGGAATAAATCAATCAATCAATCAACTTTTTTCTTATATAGCGCCAAATCACAACAAACAGTTGCCCCAAGGCGCTCCACATTGTAAGGCAAGGCCATACAATAATTATGAAAAACCCCAACGGTCAAAACGACCCCCTATGAGCAAGCACTTGGCCACAGTGGGAAGGAAAAACTCCCTTTTAACAGGAAGAAACCTCCAGCAGAACCAGGCTCAGGGAGGGGCAGTCTTCTGCTGAGACTGGTTGGAGCTGAGGGAAAGAACCAGGAAAAAGACATGCCGAGAAGGGGGGCAGAGATCGATCACTAATGATTAAATGCAGAGTGATGCATACGGAGCAAAAAGAGAAAGAAACAGTGCATCATGGGAACCCCCCACAGTCTACGTCTAAAGCAACATAACCAAGGGATGGTCCAGGGTCACCCGATCCAGCCCTAACTATAAGCCTTAGCGAAAAGGAAAGTTTTAAGCCTAATCTTAAAAGTAGAGAGGGTGTCTGTCTCCCTGATCTGAATTGGGAGCTGGTTCCACAGGAGAGGAGCCTGAAAGCTGAAGGCTCTGCCTCCCATTCTACTCTTACAAACCCTAGGAACCACAAGTAAGCCCGCAGTCTGAGAGCGAAGCGCTCTAATGGGGTAATATGGTACTACGAGGTCCCTAAGATAAGATGGGACCTGATTATTCAAAACCTTATAAGTAAGAAGAAGAATTTTAAATTCTATTCTAGAATTAACAGGAAGCCAATGAAGAGAGGCCAACACGGGTGAGATATGCTCTCTCCTGCTAGTCCCCGTCAGTACTCTAGCTGCAGCATTCTGAACCAACTGAAGGCTTTTTAGGGAACTTTTAGGACAACCTGATAATAATGAATTACAATAGTCCAGCCTAGAGGAAATAAATGCATGAATTAGTTTTTCAGCATCACTCTGAGACAAGACCTTTCTGATTTTAGAGATATTGCGTAAATGCAATAATGCAATAATAAATAAAGTGAACAAGCCTTCAGTAATGTTAAAAAGGCCTTAACCTCAACCATGACGCTGGCCCTGCCAGACTATAGCAAAGCTTTTGTTCAGATGGTCGATTGACATCAGTGCTGACACAGCAACATGGCAGTAAACTGCGACCGGTGGCTTTTTACTCCACCAAGTTGGACCCTGTGGCTAGAGCTTTACCTCCATGTGTCTGTATCGCTGCTTCTCTGGCTGTTCAAGCCTCTGCTGGAGTAGTTTTGTTTCATTCACTGACATTGAAAGTGCCACATGCTGTGTCTGCACTTTTGTTACAAACAAATATGACTTTCCTCTCTCCAGCCAGACATTTGTCATGTATGACTACTTTGTTGTCTCAACCACATCTTACTGTGGAAAGATGTTCTGTTTTAAATCCAGCCACACTTCTCCCTGTTGAAGGCGAGCCACATGACTGTCTCGCTGACTTGGAGGAGATTCATAAGCCCCGTTCAGATTTAAGTGATGTTCGTCTTCCAAATTCTGAACTTATTTTTGTTGATGGATCTTGTAAAAAAAAAAAAATCTGTATGGTACTAATGCTTCAGGCTATGCTGTCGTCTCGGCCGACAAAATCTTTATTGCTCAATCTTTACCACGTCATCTGTTGGCCCAGGCTGCTGAGCTCATAGCCTTGACCGAGGCCTGCACATTGATGAAGGGAAAAAGAGTGACTATATACACTGATAGTCAGTATGCCTTCTCGACAGTCCATGTTTTTGCCCAATATTGGAAAAATAGAGGGATGGGTGGTGGCCAAGTGGTTAATGCGCTTGGTTTCAATGCATAAGGTTCCGGGTTCAAATCCCACCCCTGCCACACTTCTCCATGTAATGTGGAGTTGCATCAGGAAGGGCATCCGGTGTGAAACCGGTGTGAAACCATTTCAACATGCAGATCCACCTTGGATTTGCTGTGGCGACCTCAAGTGCAAACAAGGGAGCAGGCGAAGGGATTTACTTACTATTGGAAAAATAGAAGGATGGTTACATCATCTGGAAAACCAGTTTTACACAAAGATCTTTTGCTGTCTTTGTTGCAAGCAGTCCAGCTTTCCACAGCTGTTGCCATCTGTAAGTGCGCTGCGCATACTACCAGTCAGGACCTCGTTTCCTGTGGTAATCGTTTTGCAGATGAAACTGCTAAGGCTGCAGCTCAGGGGATGCTGACTGTCCTGTTTTCTGCAACTGACAGCATGGATTTACAAATTCTTAAAGATATGCAGAATCATGCCCCGACGTCTTAAAAATCTCTTTGGGAGCAACACAATGCCTGATCCTCGAACAAACCGGTCCTGCCCCGCAGCCTCTTCAGGTGGGCTGCTGTTTTGAGTCATGGGCTGTGCCATGTCTCAACGGGAGGGATGGTTGGACTGGTTAATAATCATTTTTTAACGTTCGGGTTTCAGGCATATGCAAAACACCACTGCAGGGCATGCTTAATTTGTGCAAAACATAACCCGCAGGGAAATGAGAGGCCAAAACAAGGAAAATTCTCAACACCTCAATACCCGTTTCAAATAATCCACATGGATTTTATTGAATTGAACCAATGTGAGGGGAGAAAATATTGCTTAGTACTGACTGACGCATATAGCAAATGGGTGGAGGTATTCCCCATCAAACATGCAGATGCTCTGAAAGTAGCAAAGTTCCTTTGTAGAGATATAATCGACATGGGATACCTGAAATATAGTACAGTGATAACGGCACACATTTTGTAAATAAAATCATTCAGCATTTAACAGATCACTAGAAAATAAATGCAAAAACACACTGTGCTTACCATCCTCAAAGTGCAGGTTTAGTGGAAAGAACAAATGGGACAATTAAAAGTAGGCTCAGGAAATGTATGGAAGAAACAGGAAAAAATTGGGTTTATTGTTTGGATTTGGTGAAATTATACATGCACATAACACCCAGCTCAGAGACTGGCCTTACGTCATTTGAAATTTTGTACAGCAGGCCCTATAGGTTACCAGACTTACAGAAAATAGCAGGGCCTGATAGTGAAGATGAGGGATTAGTTGATTATATGAGACGAGTGTTGTCCCACAAGAAAATCATACACGCTATATACAAGATACCAGATTCTCCTGTTTCTGTGCAGGACCTGAGAATCAGATCCAGATTGGCGATTGGGTGCAGATAAAGACCATTAAGAGAAAGAACTGGTCATCTCAAAGTGGGAGGGTCCATTCCAAGTGCTGCTAACCACCCCCACTGCAGTGAAAATTGCAGAGAGGTCATCTTGGGTGGATCTATCCCACTGCAAAAGACAGAGATATTTGAAAGATCCTGAACTGGACAAGGGAAACGATGTGTAAGTGTTGGTTGACGGCCTACGGGTTCAGCAATGGTTGGAAGCGTGTCTAACAACAGATGAAAAAGTGACCAGAGTGTGATCTGAGAACAAAGACAAAGACCAAAGTTGAACCAGATAAGACACCTAAGCTCAATCCAGGGTCCTGAAGCAGATGAGAAACCAGTTAAAACTACCAACATAAGCTAGGATGAGAAGCAGACGGACTACAAGCTTGAAATAGAGCACAGAAGCAGACGGTGACCAGGAAGAGAAGTCGACAAATCTGATTTTTTTTTAAAAACAGGAGACAAGGAAATCCTGCTCTATTCCTGTGTACCTGCGTTTAAAGAAACGTCAAGAACACGACACAGGACAGAGCTGCTTCTTTGTCTTTCGGCTGTTCCCGTTAGGGGTCGCCACAGCAGATCAATCGTTTCCATCTCACCCTGTCCTCTGTATTTTCCTCTGTCACACCAACCACCTGCATGTCCTCCTTCAGCACATCCAGAAACTTCCTCTTTGGCCTCCCTCTTCTCCTCCTGCCTGGTGGCTCCATCCTCAGCATCCTTCTCCCTATATACCCTGGGTCCCTCCTCTGCACATGTCCAAACCATCTCAATCGCGCCTCTGACTGTCTCCAAACCGTCCCACCTGAGCTGTCCCTCTGATATGTTCATTCCTAATCTTGTCCATTCTTGTTACTCCCAAAGAGAATCTCAACATCTTCAGCTCCGCCACCTCCAGCTCTGCCTCCTGTCTTTTTGTTAGTGCCACCGTCTAAGCCGTACAACATAGCTGGTCTCACTACTGTCTTGTAAACTTTCCCCTTCACGTTTGCTGATATTCTTCGGTCGCAAATCACTCCTGCCACCTTGCTCCACCCACTCCACCCTGCCTGCACTCTCTTCATCACCTCTTTACTACACTCTCCATTACTTTGAACAGTTGACCCCAAATATTTAAACTCATCTACTTTCACCACTTCTACTCCTTGTAACCGCACTATTCCACTGGGCTCCCTCCCATTCACACACATGTACTCAGTCTTCATTCTACTGACTTTCATACCCCTTCTCTGCAACGCATATCTTCACCTCTCCAGACTAGACTCAACTTGCTCTCTACTCTCACTACAGATCACAATGTCATCTGCAAACATCATAGTCCATGGGGACTCCTGTCTGAACTCATCCATCAACCTGTCCATAACCACTGCAAACAAGAAAGGACTCAGAGCTGATCCTTGGTGTAATCCCACCTCCAACTTGTATGAGTCTGTCATTCCAACTGCGCATGTCACCGCTGTCACACTATTCTTATACATGTCCTGCACTACCCTAACATACTTCTCTGCCACTCCAGACTTCCTCATACAATACCAAAGCTCTTCTCTTAGAAAAAGCTTATGACAGGGTGCCAAGTCCACAAACACACAATGTAACTCTTTCTGGCCTTCTCTGTACTTCTTCAACAGTATTCTCAGAGCAAACACTGCATCTGTAGTGCTCTTTCTCGGCATGAAACCATTTTGCTGCTCACAGATCTTCACCTGTTTTCTAAGCCTAGCTTGTACTACTCTTTCCCATAACTTCATGCTGTGGCTGATCAACTTTATGCCTCTGTAGTTACTGCAGCTCCGCACATGACCCTTGTTCTTGAAAATAGGAACCAGCACACTTCGTCTCCACTCCCCAGGCATCCTCTCACTTTCCAAGATTTTATTAATCTGGTTAGAAACTCTACTGCCATCTCTCCTAGACATTTCCATGCCTCCACTGGAATGTTATCTGGACCAACTGCCTTTCCATTCTTCATCCTCTTCATAGCAGCCCTCACTTCTTCCTTACTAATCTCTTGTACTTCCTGATTTACTCTCACCACATCATCCAGCCTTTTCTCTCGCTAATTTTCTTTATTCATCAGCTCTTCAAAATATTCCCTCCACCTTCTCAGCACACACTCCTCACTTGTCAGCACATTACCATGTGCATCTTTTACCACCGTAACCTGCAGCACATCCTTTCCAGCTCTGTCCCTTTGTCTGGCCAATCGGTACAAGTTCTTTTCTCCTTCCTTACTATTCAACTTCTTGTACAGCTCGCAATATGCCTTTTCCTTCACTTTTGCCACTTCTCTTTTCGCCTTACACCACATCTCCTTGTACTCCCGTCTCCCTTGTACTCTTCATCTCTACGACTATCGCAAAACTTTTTCGCCAACCTCTTTCTCCTTATGCTTTCCTGGACCTCTTCATTCCACCACCAAGTCTCCTTGTCTTCCTTCCACTCTCCAGATGTCATACCCAGTATTGTCCTAGCTGTCTCCCTCACCAGATCTGCATTACTTTCCCAGTTGTCCAAAACTGCTTCACCTTCAACCAGTGCTTCTCTCATCTGCTCGCTAAATTTCACACAACAGTCTTCCTCCTTCAGCTTCCACCATCTGATCCTTTGTTGAGCTCTCACTCTCTTCTTCTTCTTCTTTACCCCTAAATTCATCCTACAAACAACCACCCTATGCTGTCTAATGACACTCTCTCCTGCCACCACCTTACAGTCTCTGATTTCCTTTAGCTTGCATCTCCTATAAAGAATGTAGTCCACCTGTGTGCACCTTCCTCCACTCTTATATGTTACCCTGTGCTCCTCCCTTTTCTTAAAGTAGGTATTCACCACAGCCATTTCCATCCTTTTTGCAAAATCAACTACCATCTGTCCTTCCCCATTCCTATCCTTGATACCATATCTACCCATTACTTCCTCATCACCTCTGTTCCCTTCACCAACATGGCCACTG
Organism: Thalassophryne amazonica; assembly: GCF_902500255.1. Classification (NCBI taxonomy): domain Eukaryota; kingdom Metazoa; phylum Chordata; class Actinopteri; order Batrachoidiformes; family Batrachoididae; genus Thalassophryne; species Thalassophryne amazonica. The sequence continues at coordinate 6,002,739 of NC_047120.1, read as the reverse complement.
AAGTCCGCTCCTATCACCACTCTTTCATGCTTGGGCACACTCTCCACCACCTCATCTAACACACTCCAGAAATCTTTCTCCTTCATCTCACAATCTACCTGTGGGGCATATGCACTGAAGACATCATTACACCTTCAATTTCCAACTTCACACTCATCACCCTGTCAGACACTCGCTTAACCTCCAACACACGTTTAACATACTCTTCCTTTAAAATGACCCCAACACCATTTCTCTTCCTGTCCTCACCATGGTACAACAACTTGTACCCACCGCTGATGCTCCTGCTCTTACTTCCCTTCCACTTGGTCTCTTGCACACACAATATGTCTACCTTTCTCCTCTCCATCATATCAGCCAGCTCTCTCCCTTTACCAGTCATACTACCAACATTCAAAGTCCCTCCTCTCATTTCCACCCTTCTAGTTTTCTTCTTCTCCCGCTGTCTGTGGAAACGTTCTCCTCCTCTTCTTCGTTGTCTTCGCCCAGCAGTAGCCCCATTTCCACCGGCACCCTGTTGGGCAACAGCAACGGTGGCGGATGTTGTTAACCCGGGCCGCGACCGATCCGGTATGGAAATTCGATTCTTAGTCTGCATAGTTGGGCTGGCTTGTTTTACGCCGGATGCCCTTCCTGACGCAACCCTCCTCATTTATCCAGGCTTGGGACCGGCACTCAGAATGTCCTGGCTGCACACCCCATGTGGCTGAGTTACGACACAGGACAGAGCACATGACACATTTTATTTCCAATTGCAGCATGCCTTACATACAGTGAGGAAAATAAGTATTTGAACGCCCTGTGGTTTTGCAAGTTCTCCCACTTAGAAATTATGGAGGGGTCTGAATTTTAAAGGTGCATGTCCACTGTGACAGACAATTTATTTGTATGTTACTGCTGCAAATAAGTATTTCAATACCTACCAACCAGCAAGAATACTGGCTCTCACAGACCTGTTAATTTCTCTTTAAGAAGCCCTCTTATTCTGCACACTTTACCTGTATTAATTGCACCTGTTTGAACTTGTTACCTGTATAAAAGACACCCGTTCACACACTCAATCAATCACACTCCAACCTGTCCATTTTAGCAAGACCAAAGAGCTGTTTAAGGACACCAGGGACAAAACTGTAGACCTGCACAAGGCTGGGATGGACTACAGGACAACAGGCAAGCAGCTTGGTAGAAGACAACAACTGTTATGATTATTTATTAGAAAGTGGAAGAAGCACAAGATGACTGTCAATCTCCCTCGGTCTGGGATTCCATGCAAGATCTCACTTTGTGGGTTAAGGATGATTCTGAGAAAGCTCAGAACTACACAGGAGGACCTGGTCAATGACCCGAAGAGAGCTGGGACCACAGTCACAAAGATTACATTAGTAACACATGATGCTGCCATGGTTTAAAATCCTGCAGGGCAGCAAGGTCCACCTGCTCAAGCCAGCACATGTCCAGGCCCGTTTAAAGTTCACCAGTGACCATGTGGATGATCCAGAGGAGGCATGGGAGAAGGTCATGTGGTCAGATGAGACCAAAATAGAGCTTTTTGGAATCAACTCCACTTACCATGTTTAGAGGATGAGAACAACCCCAAGAAAACCATCCCAACCGTGAAGCATGGGGGTGGAAACATCATACTCTGGGGGTGCTCTTCTTCAAAGGGGACAGGACGACTGCACCATATTGAAGGGAGGATGGATGGGGTCATGTATTGCGAGATTTTGGCAAACAACCTCCTTCCCTCAGTAAGAGCATTGAAGATGGGTCGTGGCTGGGTCTTCCAGCATGACAATGACCCCAAACACACAGCCAGGGCAACTAAGGAGGGACTCTGTAAGAAGCATTTCAAGGTCCTGGAGTGGCCTGGCCAGTCTCCAGACGTGAACTCAATAGAAAATCTTTGGAGGGAGCTGAAACTCCAAACCTGAAAGATATGGAGAAGATCTGTATGGAGGAGTGGGCCAAAATCCTTGCTGCAGTGTGTGCAAACCTGGTGAAAAACTACAGGAAACATTTGACCTCTGTAATTGCAAACAAAGGCTACTGTACCAAATATTAACATTGATTTTCACAGGTGTTCAAATACTTATTTGCAGTAGTAACATACAAATAAATTATTTAAAAAAAAAAAAATCATACATTGTGATTTCTGGATTTTTTGTTTTCGATTATGTCTCTCACAGTAGACATGCACCTAAGATGAAAATTTCAGACCCCTCCATGATTTCTAAGTGGGAGAACTTGCAAAAACGAAACGCAGGGTGTTCAAATACTTATTTTCATCACTACATAGTATATGTCTTGGAGATTTAAAAAAAATTTCAACATTAGAATTCAACAAAAAATTAGCTACTATGATTAAAAAAAAATAAATATATATATATATATATATATATATATATATATATATATATATATTAAAAAAGGTGTGTGTGCCCCTAGTGGTGGTGGTGGTGGTGGGAGGGGCACAAGCATCTTGGGGGGCAGGCCCGGGCCGCTAAGGCCCACCCAAAAACGGGTGTGGCTAGGCTAATGCTAACTGACGTGCTAGCGGGCCGGACAATAACCTTATCTGGAGTTCCCGTAATATCTAACTCCACTGAACTAAGAAGCTGCTCTAGCTTACAGACACAGCTCTCTGCAAGAGCCACCCTATCTGTCAGAATCGCACACGATTTCTGAAATGATTAATGTAATTTGTGCACCAGAAAATCCAAAGCGAGTGCATGCTAACCGCTAACGGAAGCGCTAGCCACTCTTAAGATTCACATAGGAGTAAAATAGCTAAAATTCACAATAGTTGCACTTAAAAATTAAAAGAAGTGTGAGACAACAATAGGAGAAACAATTACAACCTTGTATTAATTAGAAGAGCATCGTTCAAGCAAGCAGTCCGTCTGGGAGAAAGCTGCCAGATCGGCGGTAGGCATCGACATTAACGCTTGTCCGATTATCCGGGACAAGTGTAAAATGTGATCGGACAAGCAATATGCTCTAATCGTTGTCCGACCAGACAAGTGGCATTTTTTTTGTTTGTTTAAAACGTTCAAATTCTTTGTTTTCATTGCTCGGAACCAAAATACCTGACCGCTGCCTTTTTGTTTTTTTATTTATATCACGTCTTGTCTCGCACCTCACGAGAAAGCGTCCTTGGTTTTTCCCGCTACTCTCCACCCAGCGGACAATCGGAAAACATGATATCAATGTGTGTGTGAGACCACTGTATGGAGTGTGTGTTCGTAGTAGAGGCTGACATTTTTTTGCGAATCCCACGGGATAGGAGTCAACTTTGCTATTTATCACGTGATTGGGATGATATGGGATTGAAAATTCACGGGAGCAGACAGGAGCGAGAACCAAGGTTTTAGGCAGCGAGCCATCCTGCTGTCATTTGAGAGGCCAATTTTCGAAAAAGACACCGAAAAAAATACTGGGCGGCTTTGCTTAAAGGCATCTAAAATTAAGACTGGGTCCGATCGCTACAGTCTGTGTGTGTGTGTGTGTGTGTGTGTGTGTGTGTGTGTGTGTGTGTGTGTGTGTGTGTGTGTGTGTGTGTGTGTGTGTGTGTGTGTGTGTGTGTGAGAGAGAGAATCGGCTGGCTGTGAGGGGGGGCTAAACTGTGGCGCGCTTTTATTTGTCTCTGGACTTTTCTGACAGTACATCCTTTTCACACTGTGTGCGCATGTCAGTGACAGTTATACTGAATTTATGAGATGAAATAAATTGGTCAAAATTCCTTAAAATGAGAATATATGAATGAACAGAATAAAAATCACACGTATTTAAAAAAAAAAACCTGATGTGGAGAAACTTTGCAGTGATGTTCAGAAGCAGAAATTACATAAAGCAGCTGAGAACTCTGAACTTTAACAGGCTGTTATTTTACAAAGATATTTATTTTAGATGACTTACTGTAGTTGTTTAATGTTCAAGCACAAAACGTGACTGAGGAGGAGAAAAAAAGAGAAAATGAAATACAAGCTGCTGATTTTTATTTTTCAAAATTATTAGGCTGCAGTTCTGAGTTTCATTTATTTCCAAGTAAGTTACTGCTTATTATTTTCAAAAATCACGAGTCAAATCAGTCTGCATTGTTCAGTTTTTTTCTCCATGTTTGTGTATTTTCTCCTTTATAAGAGTTTGGTTTTTGTGTTTGTTCTACTAAAAAGTAAAAAAAAAAACAATAAAATGTAAACACTTTTCCTTATAGCAGTTCTTTAATTTCAGAAATGGAATAGAAACAACCTCAATTTGATCTGCCTCTGACCAGGACTGTAAACAAGACAGGTGCATAATCCATTATGGTGAAAACCACCGGACACATTTCACCTGTGTCCTGGGCTGCACCGCATCTGGAAAGAAGCTTCCCCCGATGGTAATTTTTAAGTGCAAAACTATGCCGAAAGACCAACTCCCTAAGGACATTGTGGTTAAAGTCAACCAGAAAGGATGGAAGCTAGAAAGTCTAATGAAGGACTGGTTAACGGTTAAAGTGCCCAGGGGGATTTTTTTTTCACCGGAAAAAAGCGCTGCTTGTTTTGGACAGTATGAGGGCCCACATCACCGATTCAATGAAAGCAGTCATCAAGAGAACCAACTCAATTCCTGCTGTGATTCCTGGAGGTACAACAAAGTTTTTGCAACCCCTGGACATCAGTGTGAATCAAGTGTTTAAAGCAGCACTCCGGGGTGAATGGGAGGCTTGGATGATTAGCAGCGATAAATCCTTCACAAAAACTGGCTGCATGCGAAAAGCATCATTTTGTGATGTCTGTCAGTGGATCGTAACAGCGTGGAGCAGCGTGAAGGAATCTACCATCACCAATGGGTTCCAAAAGGCTGGACTGCTGCGTGAAGAGGGCACCACAGCTTCAGAGCCAGCTTCACCCCGGGATGACAGCGACATGGAGAGCAACACTGACATCGACACAGAAAAGGTATGTGACGAAGCTCTTCTGAGGCTGTTCAACTCCGACACTGAAGAAGATGACTTCAGTGGTTTCAGTGCACAGGCGGACGATGAATAAACCAATCAATAACTTTTCTGTTTTGTTTGATCAGCACTTTTATGCTACAGGCACCGTTCGGATGCTAATCAGTTCAGTTAAACTACATAATTAGTTCAGTAGATATTAGTGGCTTTTAGCCCGGTGCGGCTTATATATGTACATTTCCATTTTTTTTTTAAACTTTGTGGGTGCGGCATATATTGAGGTGCGCTCTATAGTCCGGAAAATACGGTAAAAAAAAAATAAAGCTGATCTCACAAAACATGAAATATGTTGGTTTCATACAGTCTGCAGTTACAGAAATAGAAGACAAAGTAAATGTCAGGATCATTACGTGTCTATCACCACCACATTTTGAAAAACTATAAGACGACAGGCCATGCATTATTTATGTTTTGTGTCTTTTAGTGACTTTTTTTATTTTTATTTTTTAATTTGGATTAAGGCAATAAGTGCCTCCCTGTATTACCACAGATGAACTGTTTCTGTTGCCACATCTGAAATAAAACTGCAAAATTTTACCACCCACACAGGAGAGTGACAGGATTAACTTTTTCATGAAGTGATATGTCACAGCAAAGTAGATGTGATCAATATTTAATCTGAATCTCAGTCCCAGAAAATGTTGAAATGTAATGATTTTTCTATTTCAGCTGCAATTCTTATGTTGGAATATTAAAGTTAAAGTACTTACAAACAAAAGAAGTATGACAGGTTTTTATTAAGTGACAAATCAGAGCAAAGCATGTGTGATAAATATTTAATTTAAATCTCACTCACGGGTTGTCCGGACAACCAGCTTTTCCTATAGGACAAGTAAACTGCCAGGGTGACTTGTCCTATGGACTAGTACACTAAAAAGCTTAATGTCAATGCCTGAGCGGTCACGTAACGGATTTTGTCGGTTTAATACACATAACGGATTTTGTTGTATTTTTACCTTCAAAGCAGCAGAAATGTTTCAGTACCCTTCCCCAGATTTGTCCCTGGAGACAATCCTGTGTCAGAAGTCTTTGACTTCCTTTGACTTCATGCTTGGTTTGTGTGCTGACATGCTCTGTCATCTGTGGGACCTTATATGTAGACAGATGTGTGTCTTTCCAAATCATGTCCAATCAACTGAACTGACCCCAGGTGGACTCCAATTAAGTTGCAGAAACATCTCAAGGATGACCAGTGGAAACAGGAGGTGCCAGAGCTCAATTTTGAGCTTTATGGCAAAGGCTGTGAATACTTATGTACATGATTTCTTTGTTTTTTCATTATTAATTATAAGTTTGCAAAAATCAAAAAAAAAAAAATTGTTATTTTGGGATATAGTGTTTAGAATTTTGATTAAAAAATGAATTCATCCATTTTGGCATAAGGCTGTAATGCCGTGGCTCACACGGCACACGACGATTCCTGAACGAAGGGAAAAAGTAAAAAACGTCACAATTCCTTGAGAAAAGGTGGACGAAAGAGATTTTATTACCGAACAGTCTGCGAAGCAAGAGCGCAAAAGGGACAAAAGAGGAACTTAACAAAAGCTCAGGATCTCGACGCTTTAACGAAACACGCCTGGAGCCACAGCTGGAGCAGTGTGTGTTTGCATCTCTGAGTTCCAGGACTAGGTGCTGGGACGGAGATCATAGTGCCTGAGTCCTGGAGAAACTGCAAACAGAAGCTGTGGAGATCTGTGCGCACGACGGTGGACCACCTGCTCTGGTTCCTCATCCAGAACAAAAGAGGGATCATCTCCATCATGAGAATCCACACTGTCTGTTGACAAGCTGCGCGCTCCGTCTTCCTCCAATTTAAAAAAAAAAAAAAAAAAGTGTTCCGTGGTCACTGCTGTATCACTGTATTATGTTCTAAGTCATATATATTGATTTATAACAGAAAACTGTCAAAAGGGAGAATAAATATAAATGTAAGTGTAAAGATGATTGAATATATCAGAGCAGTAAATGAATCAGTGCGTGTGAACGCGCGCATTGACTCATGTGCGGTCATTTCCACCAGCTGATCATTGATCCACAACGTGAATTCTGCCTTCCAGAACAGCTCTTTATATCATCATTTCGATTCATCTGCCTGTTACCACATGTACAGAAGGACTGGATTGTCATTCCTACACTCATATTGTTATATTTAATACAAAATAATAAGCGCACACAGCAGCTTCTGTTGCCGCAGATGCTGCATTCAAGTACCGTCGGAAATTACACAACTTTTTTGTTGTTTCAAATTCAACAGTTGCTTGTGGCAAAATAATTCATTATAATCACACAAAAGATTAATTCTGGCCTATGTAAGGTGCCTGAGCCCATTGAAGCTGCACCCCCCCCACACACACACAGATTAAAAAAAAATCCAAGCAAACAGGCTGAGTTTGTCCTGTAATTTCCGACGGTACATGAAGCAGCAGCAGCCTCAGCGCTCACAAACCGGCTTCTGCACTGTGTGAAAACATTCAGCTGCTCCAACGAAGTCAAATTAAACAATAACGTTACAAGAACTAAACAAACAATGAAAAAAAACATCAAGAACGACAGCAAAACGAGACAGACGAATTGAGGTTTTCGTTGCCCTTCGTTCAAATTTTTCAACAGTTTAAAAATCCTGACGTAGCGCCAGCTGCAGGAACAAAGCTGCGCGAAGGTTAAACGATACCAACGACAGTCAACGAAAGTCCAGATTTCTTGTTTCGTCAGGGCTTCGTCACCCTTCGTTAAGTGCCATGTGACTGGGCCTTAACATAAAAAGTGCAGTGCTTGGAAAACTTTATATCGGCCAACTCTCTCTCTTTACCAGACATACCAAAAACACACAAAGTCAGCCCAAGTCATTATCCTGGGCCGTGACAGTTCCAGAATGGAAATTTCATGTGTGATCTGCATTATTTTATTTGGCAAAATTTACACAAGATGTTCTTCCTGAAGGAACCCGACTCATCTGTCTGGGCATGGGACCTGCACTCAGAATGGACAGATTATGTCTACCACATGCAACTCAGCCACATGGGGTGTGCAGCCAGTACATTCTGAGTGCCGGTCCCAAGCCCGGATAAATGAGGAGGGTTGCGTCAGGAAGGGCATCCGGCGTAAAACAAGCCAACCCAACTATGCAGACTAAGAATCGAATTCCCATACCGGATCGGTCGCGGCCCAGGTTAACAACGTCCGCCACCGGTGCTATTGCCCAACAGGGTGCCGGTGGAAATTGGGCTACTGCTGGGCGAAGACGACGAAGAAGAGGAGGAAAACGTTGCCATGAACAGCGGGAGAAGAAGAAAACTAGAAGGGTGGAAATGAGAGTGGGGACTTTGAATGTTGGTAGTATGACTGGTAAAGGGAGAGAGCTGGCTGATATGATGGAGAGGAGAAAGGTAGACATATTGTGTGTGCAAGAGACCAAGTGGAAGGGAAGTAAGAGCAGGAGCATCAGCGGTGAGTACAAGTTGTTGTACCATGGTGAGGACAGGAAGAGAAATGGTGTTGGGGTCATTTTAAAGGAAGAGTATGTTAAAAGTGTGTTGGAGGTTAAGCGAGTGTCTGACAGGGTGATGAGTGTGAAGTTGGAAATTGAAGGGGTAATGATGAATATCATCAGTGCATATGCCCCACAGGTAGTTTGTGAGATGAAGGAGAAAGAAGATTTCTGGAGTGTGTTAGATGAGGTGGTGGAGAGTGTGCCCAAGCATGAAAGAGTGGTGATAGGAGCAGACTTCAATGGGCATGTTGGTGAAGGGAACAGAGGTGATGAGGAAGTAATGGGTAGATATGGTATCAAGAATAGGAATGGGGAAGGACAGATGGTAGTTGATTTTGCAAAAAGGATGGAAATGGCTGTGGTGAATACCTACTTTAAGAAAAGGGAGGAGCACAGGGTAACATATAAGAGTGGAGGAAGGTGCACACAGGTGGACTACATTCTTTATAGGAGATGCAAGCTAAAAGAAATCACAGACTGTAAGGTGGTAGCAGGAGAGAGTGTCATTAGACAGCATAGGGTGGTTGTTTGTAGGATGAATTTAGGGGTAAAGAAGAAGAAGAAGAAGAGAGTGAGAGCTCAACAAAGGATCAGATGGTGGAAGCTGAAGGAGGAAGACTGTTGTGTGAAATTTAGCGAGCAGGTGAGAGAAGCACTAGTTGGAGAGGAAGCAATTTTGGACAACTGGAAAAGTACTGCAGATGTGGTGAGGGAGACAGCTAGGGCAGTACTGGGTATGACATCTGGACAGTGGAAGGAAGACAAGGAGACTTGGTGGTGGAATGAAGAGGTCCAGGAAAGCATAAGGAGAAAGAGGTTGGCGAAAACGTTTTGGGATAGTCGGAGAGATGAAGAAACTAGACAGGAGTACAAGGAGATGCGGCGTAAGGCGAGAAGAGAAGTGGCAAAAGCAAAGGAAAAGGCATATTGCGAGCTGTACAAGAAGTTGAATAGTAAGGAAGGAGAAAAGGACTTGTACCGATTGGCCAGACAAAGGGACAGAGCTGGAAAAGATGTGCAGCAGGTTAGGGTGGTAAAAGATGCACATGGTAATGTGCTGACAAGTGAGGAGTGTGTGCTGAGAAGGTGGAGGGAATATTTTGAAGAGCTGATGAATAAAGAAAATGAGCGAGAGAAAAGGCTGGATGATGTGGTGAGAGTAAATCAGGACGTAAAAGAGATTAGCAAGGAAGAAGTGAGGGCTGCTATGAAGAGGATGAAGAATGGAAAGGCAGTTGGTCCAGATGACATTCCAGTTGTTGTGTGGGCCGCTGAAGAGGAGGTACTGCTGGCCCACCACCACCAGAGGGCGCCCTGCCTGGAGTGCGGGCTCCAGGCACCAGAGGGCGCTGCCGCCTTATGGGAGTAGCCTGGGTGACAGCTGTCACCCATCACCAGACTCAGCTGTTCCACTCAGCACAGAGGTATATCAGGAGGACGGCGTCTCCACCTCAGTGCCGAGATATCGCCTTACGTTAGAGGTAACGTTCTCTGCATTAATATTCTGATTAACTGGCTAAAAGATTTGTTAAACCTTTGCAGGACAGCTGATTATTGTGAGCTAAATTGCTTGGAGAAGTACTCACCTTTCTGCAGTATTGACGTGAGGTGGAGTCAGCTTCTTCCCTCTCTGTGTACTGGGTGCAGCCGCATCCACACCTGTGTGTTTGTTCTCTTGCCAGCAGTACCGGATCCGACGAGCGGAGGCAGTGGCCACCTGGGAATTCGGGACTTGGCGGTTCCAGTATTTCCAGGGTTCGGTGGCAGGGGAAATCTGGGTGGTTCCGGCTCGACTCGGACGGACGTCTCCTACCTTCGAGCCTGCCCACACGACACCAGTGGAATTCGGTGTAAACCCAAATTGTCAATTGTTGTATTGGTTGTGCATTTTCACGACAGTAAAACTTATTTACTTTCTCCATTGTCCGTTCATTGCGCCCCCTGTTGTGGGTCCGTGTTCCAACACTTTCACAACACCAGTGGAGGCATGGAAATGTCTAGGAGAGATGGCAGTAGAGTTTCTAACCAGATTGTTTAATAAAATCTTGGAAAGTGAGAGGATGCCTGAGGAGTGGAGACGAAGTGTGCTGGTTCCTATTTTCAAGAACAAGGGTGATGTGCAGAGCTGCAGTAACTACAGAGGCATAAAGCTGATCAGCCACAGCATGAAGTTATGGGAAAGAGTAGTAGAAGCTAGGCTTAGAAAACAGGTGAAGATCTGTGAGCAGCAATATGGTTTCATGCCAAGAAAGAGCACTACAGATACAATGTTTGCTCTGAGAATACTGTTGGAAAAGTACAGAGAAGGACAGAAAGAGTTACATTGTGTGTTTGTGGACTTAGAAAAAGCTTATGATAGGGTGCCAAGAGAAGAGTTGTGGCATTGTATGAGGAAGTCTGGAGTGGCAGAGAAGTATGTTAGGGTAGTGCAGGACGTGTACAAAAATAGTGTGACAGCGGTGAGATGCGCAGTCGGAATGACAGACTCATTCAAGGTGGAGGTGGGATTACACCAAGAATCAGCTCTGAGTCCTTTCTTGTTTGCAGTGGTGATGGACAGGTTGACAGATGAGATCAGGCAGGAGTCCCCATGGACTATGATGTTTGCAGATGACATTGTGATCTGTAGTGAGAGTAGAGAGCAAGTTGAGTCTAGTCTGGAGAAGTGGAGATATGCTCTGGAGAGAAGAGGAATGAAAGTCAGTAGAAGCAAGACTGAGTACATGTGTGTGAATGAGAGGGAGTGCAGTTACAAGGAGTAGAAGTGGTGAAAGTAGATGAGTTTAAATATTTGGGGTCAACTGTTCAAAGTAATGGAGAGTGTGGTAGAGAGGTGAAGAAGAGAGTGCAGGCAGGGTGGAGTGGGTGGAGAAAGGTGGCAGGAGTGATTTGTGACCGAAGAATATCAGCAAGAGTGAAGGGGAAAGTTTACAAAACAGTAGTGAGACCAGCTATGTTGTATGGTTTAGAGACAATGGCACTAACAAAAAGACAGGAGGCAGAGCTGGAGGTGGCAGAGCTGAAGATGTTGAGAGGCGAGATTGAGATGGTTTGGACATGTGCAGAGGAGGGACCCAGGGTATATAGGGAGAAGGATGCTGAGGATGGAGCCAGCCACCAGGCAGGAGGAGAAGAGGGAGACCAAAGAGGAGGTTCATGGATGTGCTGAGAGAGGACATGCAGGTGGTTGGTGTGACAGAGGAAGATACAGAGGACAGGGTGAGATGGAAACGATTGATCTGCTGTGGCGACCCCTAACGGGAACAGCCGAAAGACAAAGAAGAAGATGTCTACCACATGCACATTTGAATAGAACACACACATACACACACATAATCCCCAAAGAGTATATGAGACGTTTTAAAGCATTTGTATACACCGTTATTAACAGTGACGTGCGGTCAGGGGAGGCAGGTGAGGCTGCCATCATGATAACAAAAAAATGTAAAATGAAAAAATAAATTAAATGGTAATATTTATCCAGTGATTTGTACTATAAAGTTATTTTCCTTTTACCTTCACCAGTTTTAGATTTTTTTTTATTATTTTTTGCTGTTCAAATACTGAGAAGAGACATGCTGTGAGACAGCAGCCAGCTGCCTCACCTTGGATTGCGCAATCACTGGGCTAACTGCTGGTATGCTGTGCAGTGAGCCTGTCTCACTGTCTCTCTGTATGCCGCCATTAAAATGGTCAAACACTCTGGCTGTATGAACTTAACTTCCATAGTTTAGCTGATGTACATAATGTACAGTGTTTTTTGTCAACAGCTGTACGGGGTTGAAATACATTTTTTAACCTACCTGCACTGGTGCTAGTAATAAAAAAAAAAAAAAATTTACTTGCACCAAAAAAAGTTACTTGCACAACCAAATGTCAGTCTTACGAGGTCTGTGAGAAAAGTATCCGACCTTTTTATTTTTTTCAAAAACCTTATGGATTTGAATCACGTGTGATTGCATCAGCCAAGCTTGAACCTTCCTGCGCATGCGTGAGTTTTTTCACGCCTGTCGGTTGCGTCATTCGCCTGTGAGCAGGCTTTGTGTGAGCAGCGGTCCACCCCTCTCGTCGGACTTTTATTGCGAATAAATGTCTGAACGATTTGGAGCTTTGCTGCATTAGTTTTTTTCCAGAAACAGAGAGACCTCCAGGTGGTAACCGTTCGGAAAATTCAAATGGCTTTCAGGGACGATTTTATGGGGATTACACAGATTAAGGAGTGCTCCAGCTGGTTTAAAGACCGCCCACAGCTGCTGAGAGCGCGCCACGCTCCGAGCGCCGATCGACAGGCTCAAACCCCGCTGAAACAACCAGATCATTTCCAACGTGAAGGCTTTGTTGATCCGGGACGTCGTCTGACTTACACAAAAATGGCAGGAGACGTGGACATCAGTACTTTTTCGGCACATTCCACTGTTACAGGAGTTTTTTCATGGAAAGAAAAGCAGACGGATGCGCAACGGAGCCGTTCATGGTGCGGCACAAAACCACCTCTGTGTTGGTCTCACAGGACGGCGTGCCGAAAAAGTGCTGATGTCCACGTCTTCCGCAATTCCTGTGCTAGTCAGAGGACGTCCCGGATAAAACACAGCGTCCAGTTTAGAAATGAACGGCACATTCCACTGTTACAGGCGTTTTTGTCATGGACAGAGGAGTGGAGGAATTCTGCGCATCGTGGCGGTGCCGCATGGTGCAAAGCAATGCCGTGATGAAGCCTCACAGGACATGTTCTGGCATGTCCAGGCTCATCCACAATTTCTCGGTTAGTCACACGACTGAAAACCCACCGACAGCCGTCTGAAAGCCATCTCAAAGCCGTCCTGTGAGACCAATGGTTACCACCTGGAGGTCTCTCAGTTTCTGGAAAAAATTGATGCAGCAAAGCTCCAAATCGTTCAGACATTTATTCGCAATAAAAATCCGACGAGAGGGGTGGGCCACTGCTTACAGAAAGCCTGCTCACAGGCGAATGACGCAACAGACAGGCATGAAAAAACTCACGCATGCGCACGAAGGTTCAAGCTTGGCTGATGCAATCACACGTGATTCAAATCCATATGGTTTTTGAAAAAAAAAATAAAAAGGTCGGATACTTTTCTAACAGACCTCGTATATCAACCTTAAAACTCCTCCTCTGATGTGTCAGACTCTTCCTCTCTGGGGAGAGTTTGAGGGGAGAGCAGCAGCAGCAGCGGCAGACAGTTTTTTTTTTCACGTGTGCACGCGAACGAATCGTTCGTGAAGATTATTTTATTTATTAATTACACAGATGTATAATAAAACTAGGGGTGTGCCAAAAAAAAAAAACTGATTTACGTAAAAATCACGATTCTCATTTGCTACAATTCAGAATCGATTTAAAATTTCCCAAAATTGATTTTAATAAATTAATAGAAAATCCGCTGGATGTCCACCTCCATTTTGTAACAAAGCAAGCATGATTTCACCAGGTACCCGTAGTTGAAACGCACGCATGCGCAGAAAACAAATATGGAGGAGGAGGAGATCCAAGCGGCACCGTCTTCACTAAAAGCTAAAATTTGGCGACATTTCGGCTTTTACCGAATGCCCAGAAAAACTGAGCTGAACATGACGTGCACTGTGTGCAAAAATTGGAAAACTAAGATAAAATACTTTGGCAACACGACAAATGCACGAGCTCATATTACGAGGTACCACCCAGAAATGATCGACACGGCGCACAGTCAGCCGCCAGCTACTGACCAGCGCACACTCCAGTCCTTCACAAAGCTCTCTACCAGCTCAGAGCATGCAAAAAAAAAAATAACTCGGTCTATCACCTGTTTCATCGCCAAAGACCTAAGGCCCTACAGTGTGGTGGAGAACGAGGAATTTATCATCATGCTGCAGACCGCGGAGCCAAGGTACACTATACTGTGCCGTAAATTTTTCAGTGAAACCGCTGTGCCACAGCTTTATGAAGAGACTAAAAAAACGTCGCTTGTGATCTAACCAAAACAACCAGAGTGGTACTAACATGCGACGTATAGTCATCAAGAGCAACACAGTCTTACATGACATTCACAGTTCACTACATAACTGATACGTGGCAGCTCGAATCCCGTGTTTTGCAAACTTGTATGACGCACAACAGCCACACTGCAGCGAATATTAATGCCATGTTTCACTCCGTTGCTAATGAATGGGGGCTGACTGTCTCCGATGTGGTGATTGTGACTGATAATGCCGCTAACATGCTCACCGCTACACAGATTGACAACTTGGCACAGATTACTTGTTTTGCACATACTCTGAACCTGGCTGCTCAACGAGCTCTTAAGCTGACTGCTGTGTCACAACTGCTTGGGAGGATCGGGCGAATCACTGGTTTCTTCCACCGCAGCACCATTGCAAATCATGAATTGCAGGAGAAACAGAAGCTTCTGCAATTAACGCTGCACAAACTGAAAATGGATGTCGGTACGCGATGGAACAGTGCGCTGGACATGATCGACAGATTCCTAGAGCATCAGCCTATTTGTGCCGCGCTGCTCTCACAAGTTAGAAAATCTGGAAGTGACATTTGCCCACTAAGTGACATGGACATCTCCACTGCGGAGGAAGTTGCATCGGTGCTGAAACCAATGAGAGATGCAACCCACATCATGTCTGAGGATTCTACGCCTACACTTTCAGTTATTGCACCCTTGCATGCCCAGATACTGCATGACACACAGGGAGCTGGCATAATTGCTGTTGACACACCTGTTATTTGGGAAATCAAACTCGCAATCCACAAAGATCTGGCAAAAGGATACATTTCTGCACAGGATAAGCGCATGCTTCACTCAACTTCCTTTTTGGACCCCCGATTCAAGGCTCTGCCTTTCACCGAGGAGGACCAGTTGGAAATCCATGCCAATGTTGTTGCTGAGGCAGCATCACTTGAGGTAAATTTAAATGACCTGTTCTTGAACAATATTTCATATATAATACAATACAATAATTACTTTTTTTCTGTAGAGACGTGAACCCAGGGGAGGCTGAGGTCCAGCCTCTGACACCACAGCCAGACTCAGAAGAAAACCCTGCTCCAAAAAGAAGGCCTTCTGCACTGGCTCCACTTTTGGGCAAGACATTTACTGAGGTCAGTGTTGTCCGTAAGTCAGCCAGCTCTAGAGCTGAAGAGGAGCTCAAGAATTATCTTGAAACCCCTTCACTACCTCAGTCGGAGAACCCCCTCAACTGGTGGAAGAACCATGAGACTACTTTTCCTCTCTTGGCTAGACAGGCTAAACGCTACTTGTGTATCCCAGGCACTAGCGTTGCAGCTGAGAGTTTTCTCCACCGCTGGAGATATAGTGACAGCACAGCGAAGCAGTCTCACTCCAGCCCATGCTGAACAACTTCTTTTTCTACAAAAAAACCTGAATGTTGCTCTTGCAAACGTACAGTAATCTTGGACACAGTTCATACAATCAGTTACACAGTTGTGAACAGTTCTGTTGTGGCAAGAGGCACTTTCATGAGGCAGCTAGTTTACAGTTGCTATTTTTCAAAAAAAAAAAAAAAAAGAAAAAATTTATTGACAACTTGTTATTCTTTAAGTTAATGACTGTGAAAGATATGTCTGAAATGATTCTATTCAGCAAGATGTTAAGTTCTATTGTTTCAAGAGGCACTTACACGAAAAAAAAATCAGAGGCAGATAGTTTACAGTTGCTATTTTTCATTAAAAAAAAAAACTTCTTTTGACAACTTGTTATTCTTTAAGTTAACGACTGTGAAAGATATGTCTGAAATGATTCTATTCAGCAAGATGCTGTTAACAGTTCTATTGTTTCAAGAGGCACTTACAAGTGTAAATTCAGGAGAAATCTCACCTCCACACATTTAAAACCCTCCTTTGCTCTCCATCTCTAACAATATAAGGTGCTAAATCATAGCAACTTGGGGCATCATTTTTTGCTCGTAAAAACGTATAACTGTGCCTTTTGAAACTAAGTAAATTCTCATTTAATAAGTATAATTTATATAATTTTGTGTTCAAAACACATTCTCGGTCACAGTGTGTATCATTCTGCATTAGAAGGGCTCCAGCCAGATGCCAGGAATGCCCCCAATGCTACCCCATCCTGACTTATTCAGCTAGATAACATCCAAATACCCAATAAAGGCTATTCAGTCGCATTATGGCTCCGTATAGCGGGACTTTCAAAAAAGTGATACAGAACTGGGCAAATTGTATTTAAATCTGATTGTGATGAAGGCAGTGCCAGTGCCTCACCAGCCACGATTTGAGATTTTTTCTGACACGATAGATAGTTTCACGGGCTAACAGGTCTGAAGAGAACCTGTTAGCAGCAACCACACATGGTGGCGTTTGGAACTAAGGTCAACATTCCTTGCAGAACCTCACTTTTTCAGAGTGAACTTTGTGACTTCAGTGGCCGTGGAGCGTTAGCCCATTAGCTGCTGGAGCTAGCACACTGACAGCACTCGACTAAACGCAACTTTTCTGCGCCACAGAAGTGTCTTTGTCGTGGATCACTTACCTGTAGCAACAACGTTCAGCTACACCATGCACGAACAAACTCACAGCCTTTAATCAGCACACGGATCAAACTTTTCACATCGCCAACTTCAAAGTTTTTCTGCTAAAGCAGCTGTTGTTGACATCCGACCGCAACATAAAAAACAAGCTCCGGTTCTGACTTTCAAAATAAAAGCCGTCAAGAAATCCGCAGTTCCTTTTTTTCCGTGCTCCCCCCGCCCCCGACGTCCAAATCTCTCCAAGGTGGTCTACGTTTGTGCTTGTTTGGACTATTAAAATAAACTTTTGTGCATTTACGGTTATGATGACAGGTGATGCAGCTTCACGCAGGTAAAAATATACACCTCAGCTGTGAACAGGCGAAACCCTAAAAGCACAAAAGTTTATTTTAACAGGACAAACGTAGCTCAGACCACTTTGGAGAGATTAGGACGTGGGGGGGGAGTGACGTCACGGATCAGAAAATGTATTTTTGAATTACTCAAAAGCTTTAAGACCACAACTAACAACTGTGCTATTTTAAAATTTTGAACGGGGGCGCAGCTTCACGCAGGTCCTTCACAGCTGTTTCAGGAAGCAGGTTCAACAAACTCTGACTAGCTGAACTCTGAGTTTATTTCACTGATCTCTATATATTACTGGATCACTCATTGGCCAATATTTTTGAAGCAAACTGGCCGCCATATTACCACTCCAGTGTCCTGCTACTGACCGCTCTTTTCTATTGATCCTTAATGAGGCGCACACGCAACTTTATTCTTTGTAATTTTGTTAAAAAATACCTTCCTGTGCAGCTATAAACTGCGCGAATCGTCAGATCTAAGGCTGTGGACGAACATTTCACCTGTGAGTATGACTGAAATGGGAAGTAATAATACAATAACATGTTTTTGGAGGGTGGTATGCATTTTCAGAGGCCCGTCACCCAAAATGACCAATATTCGCCCTTGTGGTGATATTGGACGCCACACACACACACACACACATATATGTGTGTGTGTGTGTGTGTGTGCGCTCTCAAATTGTTATTGATGGGATGGGTTGATTTCATGTTTGTGGATCTTTTTGGTTTTATTTTATTTTTGGGAGGTCGTGTGATCCACACAGATGTATGTAATCAATGTGTGGGTGTATGTAATTAAAGTGGCCACCTCGTTGTGGTGGCTTTTTTTTTGGTCACAGAGGAACCTTGGCTCGCCTCCCATGATTTTTTTTTTTCAACCTTGCACGCACACACAGAACTGTTGCATTTTATGACTGTAAGACAGGTGAACTGCAGCCTGTCGCACAATGCGCACACCAGCCGGACTCTGCGGGAGTGTCTTTTTTGGACTGTTTAAAAAGTTGCTCAACTTCAAACCACGTCCTGCTGCTGCAGTCAGCCCACAGAGACGAGTCCAGACAGCAGAAAGAGCTCAGACAGACATTATCGTCTGCAGCAGCAGGCTGATAAGGGCATCCCCTCATGTGACAAATGATAAAATTATTGTACTCCTCCAAAAACTTGAAATCCTTCATGGTCGTCTCCAAGATTTAATTTCTCACAATATCACTTTCGATCTTCGGGATCAAGAGTTGGCACATTAGTCTGAAGTCATCTTCCCGTGCGTTTTCTCACTGCATCTGCTTGGAGTCTGGAGTTTTCTGCCTACCGTCTGTGTGTGCATGTGCAGGAAAGGCAGAAGTAAATAACAACAGAGATCCCTGCTATTCTCACATAAGGCCTGGTTCACACGGCAGGATAATTAGGCCAATATCGGACCCGATCTTCCCCTTCCGACAATCTTAAGGACACTCCGACAATCGTGATGACACTAAAGATAATCTTATCAGATATTCCAGCCGTGTGTGGTGTGTTAAAAGTGCTCTGAAGGACATCAGGAGCGCTCCGATCGCAAATCTGGGATATTCAACATGTTGGATTTTATTGGCCCGATTTTTTTGGCGTGTTGTATCCTCCGACCACAAACGAGCATGCAGCCTGCTGAATGTGATGTGCAGCCAATCAGAAAGCGAGGTGACGGACGTATGGAACGGAAAATAAAATCAAAACAGCTGTTCTGACTTACCAGAAAGTCCGGTGGTCACACTGTATCCACTCCTTTAAAGAATGCCTTTTTTTCCTTTTTGCATTGTTTTTTCCCTCTGTTTTAAATAGTCCACAAAGTATCTTCCGTTTGTTTACTCTGAAGTCACGTTTAATCTCGAGAGATTTTGCGAGATTTCCTGTCTGAGCTCGGAATGTTCGTGTGTGAAATCTGTTTGTGTGTGGTGGTGTCCTTACCGTGTGGCTGAACACCACACACTGTACGACCAAACCCGTTAGATCTATGATGTTTTATGTTCACGTGTGTGGTCTCTCAGGTTTTGGAAACCTAACGATAATTTTAAAATCCTGCCGTGTGAACCAGGCTTAAGATGGGCTTACATTGTGCGAGTTTTGGCCCTTTTTCAGCCGGGTTTCAGCTTAATTGCGCATCCTGCATTGCGTAGTATACATGGAGTAACGAGCTGCGTTTAACCTCTCACGACCACCTCCCGATCAGCAGTCGTATGGTCGGATGAAAATCAAACCTGTTTGATTTTCTGGTCAGCCGTCGTGAGGGTATCGCGCTGTTGAAGCAGCACTACAAGCGTCTCTCACACTGTGCATGTGCAAACACCAGAGAGAGTATAAACAGTGATCATCTCTTTGGGACAGCAGCTTCTGTTTCTTTTTTCCCCATTATTCTTCAACTCATTTAAAGTCTTGTATTTTTTTTTTCTTGAACATTGTCTCCCATTGAGAGTTTTTGTAAAAATAAGAAATATAAACAAAGTTTGATTGAAAAAAAAGAAAAAGGAAAAAAAGCTTCTGTTCAAAGCGCATATTAAACAAATATGTAGGACTGCTTTTTTGCATTTACGCAATATCTCTAAAATCAGAAAGGTCTTGTCTCAGAGTGATGCTGAAAAACTAATTCATGCATTTATTTCCTCTAGGCTGGACTATTGTAATTCATTATTATCAGGTTGTCCTAAAAGTTCCCTAAAAAGCCTTCAGTTAATTCAAAATGCTGCAGCTAGAGTACTGACCGGGACTAGAAGGAGAGAGCATATCTCACCCATATTGGCCTCTCTTCATTGGCTTCCTGTTAATTCTAGAATAGAATTTAAAATTCTTCTTCTTACTTATAAGGTTTTGAATAATCAGGTCCCATCTTATCTTAGGGACCTCGTAGTACCATATCACCCCAATAGAGCGCTTCGCTCTCAGACTGCAGGCTTACTTGTAGTTCCTAGGGTTTGTAAGAGTAGAATGGGAGGCAGAGCCTTCAGCTTTCAGGCTCCTCTCCTGTGGAACCAGCTCCCAATTCAGATCAGGGAGACAGACACCCTCTCTACTTTTAAGATTAGGCTTAAAACTTTCCTTTTTGCTAAAGCTTATAGTTAGGGCTGGATCAGGTGACCCTGAACCATCCCTTAGTTATGCTGCTATAGATGTAGACTGCTGGGGGGTTCCCATGATGCACTGTTTCTTTCTCTTTTTGCTCTGTATGCACCACTCTGCATTTAATCATTAGTGATTGATCTCTGCTCCCCTCCACAGCATGTCTTTTTCCTGGTTCTCTCCCTCAGCCCCAACCAGTCCCAGCAGAAGACTGCCCCTCCCTGAGCCTGGTTCTGCTGGAGGTTTCTTCCTGTTAAAAGGGAGTTTTTCCTTCCCACTGTAGCCAAGTGCTTGCTCACAGGGGGTCGTTTTGACCGTTGGGGTTTTACATAATTATTGTATGGCCTTGCCTTACAATATAAAGCGCCTTGGGGCAACTGTTTGTTGTGATTTGGCGCTATATAAAAAAAAAATTGATTGATTGATTGATTTACATTTTGCTTCCAGAAACACGAGTCCGACATGGTTTTTGAATGTACAATGTGCGTAGTCAGATTGCATCAGAGCATTGGGCCGTATAGTGTGAGAACATAAATAGTGCGCTCTGAACTTTTATGCTGCGTTCACACCGGACGCCATGCGACGCCACAAATTCGCATCCCTTGCCTGGCAATGGACACGCCACCATCGACCGGTCTGTGTCATTCTGCTTGAGCTGTGTTCACACCGGACACCACAAATTCATCACTTTGCTGCAGGAACTGCGTCTGGATGATGGTCGCTTTCAGCGGTACTTCTGCCTCTCTAGGACCCAGTTTAAGGACCTCCTGTCATATTCGCACACGCACATGTGAACAAAGAAAAAAAAACTGGTTGCTGCTGCAGTTCCTCGCTGTCCTTTCCAACTCTGTCATAATTGTGTTATAAACCAGTCAACATCTGTTTTATTATACATCTGTGTAGTTAATAAAATTATCTTCAC
Organism: Thalassophryne amazonica; assembly: GCF_902500255.1. Classification (NCBI taxonomy): domain Eukaryota; kingdom Metazoa; phylum Chordata; class Actinopteri; order Batrachoidiformes; family Batrachoididae; genus Thalassophryne; species Thalassophryne amazonica. Next base: position 5,981,386 of record NC_047120.1, on the reverse strand, counting down.
GGACGATTTGTTCGCACATGCGCACATGTGAACAAAAAAATACTGGCTGCTGCTGCAGTTCATCGCTCTCCCCTCAAACTCTGTCATAATTGTGTTAAATAAATAAAGGACAAAAAGGGACATAAGTCCTGCTCACAGGCTGATTGCCAGAGACAGGACATGTCCACATCAAGTATAAACTCCAGACATCTCCACGTCACTACATATCCAGTCCCTGATTGGTCATCGCAGCGCGACAAGACAAAAAAGTTCAGATTTTTCAACTTGGGGAAGAGGGCGACGCGACGCGATGCAACGCGATATTGCACCACAAACGTGCCAATCATTCAAAATTGCTTTATTTGCGTCGCTTTATTCTCGTCCATTGCGTTGCATTGCATGGCTTGGACTTTTGTGGTGCCACAACGCGTCCTTCCATAGGGATTACATGGCAACCTCTCACCGTCGTTGCTAGCGTGGCATCCAGTGTGAACGCGGCATTACACCCTGCGGTTTTGTCGCACAGTTTGAGCTGGAGCTGAGTACAATGATTGAAAATATCGTGCAGTGTCTGCCCAGCTTTACTCATATCTCACTGGGACATAGGGCTGTCACGATTAGGAATTTCTGGATTATTTGTAAGACAAATAATTGCGATTGAAGAATATATTGTCTACCTTTGGAAAATAACAGCTGTTAAAGTTCAGAGGTCTCACCTGCTTTTTGTGATATGTGCGTCTGAACATCGCTACAGCTTCTCCACGTCAAGGTTTTTTTGTTGTTGCTGTTGCTCAGTTCACTCATATATTCTCATTTTTTAAATATGTTTTTAAAGATATTTGACCGTTTATTTCATCTCATGATCTCATAAATTCAGTATGCCCTGTTCACATGGTGTGAACAGGGCGGTAACAGCAGAATCACACCGGGACAGAAAGTTCAGAGAGAAGTAAAAGCAGCTCCACGTTTTGGTTTTGTTTTTTTAACATGTTCACTCGGGTTAAAATCCTCTCTCTGCTCCGCGCTCGCTGTCTCACATGCACTGATGGTTCTCAGCAGACTAACGTGTCGTGCCTCCATTCAGGAATCTCCCTCCTCCACCCCCTCCCTCGCAGTCTGCAGCCTGTAAACTCCGCATTTTAGACGGCTTTGAAGAAGATGGCCACTGTTTTAATCGGCCGTCTTATCCAAGCGGCAGGACGGATCGCTTCTCAGCCTCCATGTTATTGTCCTGCCTTAAAATGAGAGCGAAACAGAGTGAGCGAGGCTGCAGCAGAATGACGTCAGATTCTAAGCCGTTTTATGCTTTGTGGATAAAATTAATAATTCACGGTAATCGCGAATATTGTAATAATTGTGACTGCCCTACTGGGACAAATACTCAATTCTAAAAATGATCATTCTTAAATCAAAGTTTATACAAGTTTTGTGGAATCATCAGCAATTAAAGGAATATATATTATAAACAACTCCTGCATTAATCATTTGTGTCATTTTATCATACATTTTACATTTTGAGCTAAGCAGCCGGTCTGCTCTGTGTCAGTCTGATCCCATCAGATCTCAGAAGCTAAGCAGTGCAGCATCTGGTTAGTACTTGGATGGGAGGCCTCTTCAGAACACCAGCGGCTGTGTGTGTTTCTCCAGGTAAAACTGGATTTGCATCAGGAAGGGCATCCGGCGTAAAACCTGTGCCAAATGCCAATGCAGATCTGGCTGTATCCGCTGTGGTGACCCTGAACAATACGGGAACAGCTGAATGAACAACAACAACAACATTTTATTGAGCTAAGGATAATTACTTCACAATTATGAGTGTGTTTTATTACTTCAAAGTAATCATTTATTGTTAGAAGTGTTCATTTGCTTTTCTGTTAAAAGGAGCTTGTTGAAAGTATGATGCAGTTAGCTGTCTGTGCGCGGGGGTAGAAACAGGTGTTTAGTTTCAGTTGTCAGGGTGTTATTCCATATTAGGAATGTATTGTGAAACTGTGGTTAATTGCGGGTTTGTTGACAAGTGCAGGTGTTTGGTATCAAAGGAGAAGAAAAGGAGACGAGGACAGTGCAGTGGGTGGACCGTGGGAGAAGACCACTGATGGACTGTGGAGGAGATGGGACTCTGACCAATCAACAGAGAGCAGATTCTGATTATAAAAATGTAGTGTAGGGAGAGAGAGTTCAGTCTTTTCTGCTATCTCCCCTGCTGGTGATTTGCTAAGAATTACGTTAGGAGGAGCCAGCCAAATGGATCCACAGAATTCTGTGTCTGGTAAACTTATTTTACTCACTCTGTTTGTTTGATTAATAACTTGTTAATAAATTCCCGTGTAAGAGGTCTATCTTCCGGGACAATTCACATCGTAAATTGAGACTGACTTCCTTATTTCACATCAATGGATGTGCAGGGATCAGGAAGTGACCAGGGGGTCACACAGGCGAGGTCAAGGGTGACCTGGTCCCAATACAAGCATATATATGTGTGTGTGTATTGGTACCATATCATGAACAAAAGTGGATGAATAACAAAAGTCATGATGGATAATACAGAAATAGTGGACTTTTTTTTTTTAAATAGTTGCACAAAAAGAATAAAACACCGCTTAACTAGCTACAGGAAGAGTTAGTTTTCCCTGCAATGACAACATTTATTACACACAACTCTGTGAGCTTCAGCCTAATATAAGTAATAAAGCTTGTAGCAACAACACCTAAAGCTGGTGAAATGTTCGTCCACAGCCTTTAACTGGCTATTTGCGCAGTTTATAGCTGCACATGAAGGTATTTTTTAAGAAAATTACAAAGAATAAAGTTGCGTGCGCCTCATTAAAGATCAACAGAAAAGAGCATTCAGGAGCAGGACATCAGAGTGGTAATATGGCAGCCGGTTTGCTTCAAAAATATTGGCCAGTGAGTGATCCAGTATTATATAGAGATCAGTGGTTGATTACTCTGAGATAGCATACTGAGTTTTCAGTTCCAGAACAGCTGATTTATACTGACTCAGAGTCGATTCAACTCAAGTGAGTGAAATAGCATAGCAACAGTTAACGCTCCGATACTAGGATTCCCAGATTAGCTGTTCCCGGAGACTGTATTCTTCTGGACAGAAACCTCTGATGTTGTGCCTGGGATCTCCTAGAGCCACTCTTCCAGTTTGGGAGTTACAGGGAGTTTACAGTGCCCTCCAAAAGCATTGGGCACCTTGGTATTTCACACATTTTAATTTGTTTATGCCATTTCAAATACAAAAAGTAAATCAGGCTTCTCAATACAAAAATTTCAAAAATTATCTTCCTTAAACTCAAACTTAAAGCAAATCTCTATAACTTGATATAAATTAATGAAAAATCTATTTAAAAAAACCCCGTCACAAAAATTTGACTCATTTCGTGACAAGATTTTTTTTTAACTCACTATGATTAACCCAACTCCTACCCCCAACCCTAACCATAACCACCCTGACCCCCCCACACACACACACACACACACACACACTTCTCTTTTAATTTTGTGCAGCCATCACAAAATGAATTACAATGAATTTGTGCTGCCGTGACAAAAATGAGGCGCTTTTTGTCACAATATCACAAACCAATAGATTAATGTATATTTCGTGGTGCTGAATCACGACTTGCCGTGAGACTAGCTTGGCCCTGTTAAATTTAAGTCCCCTGTGTGAGCACAGTTTGAAAAAATAAAACGCCGGTCTTTTAATCAAGGAATTACGGTACCGTTAAACTTCATTTCGTACCTCTGTTACTGGTCATGTCCAGACTGATCTGTCCGGTACATGCGAGGAGTTTTTAATGGAACCCTTCACTCATTCATTTTACTTCTACCAAAACATCAAATCTAGGCTTGAATCGCAGATGTACCTTGTTGAGTTATTCTCCTTTGCAGCACCTTGCGTTCAGGTGAAAATGACAATGGAGAGAGTAATCATTTTGAGCCAAGCATGGCATATTTATTAGCGAGATATACCCATTATTCTCACGGTGTAACTGCAGCTCTCAGGAAGAAGAAGAAGAAAAAAGGAAGTAGTGATGACAAATGTCAACATATATGGCAATGTACTACAAGCGTGGCACTATAGCACCTCACAGTGGCATAACCCTATACATCACCAGTAGGCACAGAACAGCACATATTACATAGAATTGAGGACATATGCTGTCAGTGACATTTAACATACCTTCTAGCAAATTGTAGCTGAGCTTTCAGGTCTTCATTTTAAGAAAAATCCTCCTCTCTACCACTTCATCATGAAGCTGTATAACTGGGGACATAAAAGACAAAACATCCAGTGAGGGTCCACAGGCTTGATCCTCCATGCTACTCCACCAGCTGACCTTGGAACAGGAGCAAGAGTGTTGCAGTGTGCAAACTTGGTCAAGAACAACAGGAAATGTCTGACCTCTATAATCACACTCTCACGAGCGCCATTAGCTTAGCTTATGACAAGCTAAAAGTGGACGCTCTCGTTATGGCTTAACAACTCTCCAGTTTCTGAGCATTCTGTGTTAGTACGCGCCCCCGGCCGATGTGCTTGATGAATTCCTGCACAAAAAGTAGTTCCCAGATAATTGATAATGAGTATATCTCATCAACATTAATTCTAAAATTTACCAGTAATAAAATTCTAAAGATAACTCAAGTTTTAAGAGCGGCAGTAATAAATATTTAAGAAACTTAAAGTTTATGAGCACCTTCACCTGTTATTGCTCAAGCACATTGTAAACATTGACATGATGCCGTTTGATGCGGAAGAGTTCAGAAAGATACGATTGGAATTGTTATGTACTGACTTTAAGTTTAAATCAATAATGAGGAGACAGACATGGAGTGTGGTTGTTATTCGTTTACTGAAGACGGAACTAAACAGTATACAGGAAATCAGCCCAGAGGGCGTCGGAAGGTTACGGTAGCCTAATAGGGCCAAACTTAATAACAAGACCCCAGCTCAATACCTAACATTTCCTCCCCCTTATTCTGTAAGACTAACCCAAATGTTCACTGAAGATAACATAATTATAATGTATAACATAACACAACATAGCATTCAAAAAAGGATATGACATTTCTTCAGCGAGGATTACAAGTCCATACAGTCTGGAGGCCACCGCTCACGAGTAGGGTACCGGCGAGGATGGTAAGTCACCGGAGACGGCGGCGGCGGCACTGGTTCCGCCATCGATGGAGCCTGGGGAACCTGGTCTGTAGAGTCATTCTCCTGAAGTGTGGCCGGCAGGTTTTCGGCGGCAGCCAGGCCCTCCACTCTGCCTGGCTTGTGATGTCAAGTGCTGGAGAGCCCACCAGCTCCGTGGGGGGGCCTTTGCTGGCCAACAGCTGGTCAGTATGACGACACCACACTGCATCGTTGCTGGTGCGTACTTGGTATGACAGCGGACCGGTGATGGCAACTATCTCCGCTGGCACCCACTTGGGACCCCCTAGGTAATTACGAGCTAGAACAGGGTCTCCTACGTGGAAAGACCGTGCTGTGACTGACCTATGTCGACTCTGTTCTTGCTGACTGCTCAGCACGATTTGGCTCCTCGCTGGAGGACGTATGCAGTCCAGTTTGGTGCGCAGCGCTCTTTTCAGGAGGAGTTCAGCGGGGGATGCCTTGGTAGTGCTGTGTGGCGTGTTTCGGTAAGTCAGCAGGAAACTGTGGAGTCGCTGATGAAGGGAGCCTTGGGACACTGATGCCTTTAGACTGTGCTTTAAAGTTTGCACAAATCTCTCAGCCAGACCATTGGTGGACGGGTGGTAAGGTGCTGACCTAATGTGTTGAATTCCATTCATTCTGAGGAAAGCCTCCATCTCTTCGGCAACATCCATCTCTTCTTTGTCACTCACCAGCTGTTCCGGTATTCCATACGGGCTGAACATTTCCTCCAGTCTCTCGATGGTTTTCCTGGTAGTTTTTAGACCTCATGATGGCCACGTCCGGCCATTTGCTGTGCGCATCCACGACCACCAGGAACATTCTCTCCTCAAAAAGGAGAGCTTTTTTTTCAAAAAGGAGAGTCCAGCAAAGTCTATATGTATGCGCTGCCAGGGCTCAGCTGGCAATTCCCATGGGTGGACTGCAGCTGGTTGTGGAGCGTTTCGCACAGTCTGGCAGGTGGTGCAATGGGCCGCATTTTTCTCTATATGCTTGTCTAACCCTGGCCACAAGAAGTAGCTGCGGGCGAGTTCCTTCATGCGCACTATGCCACAGTGCCCAACGTGGAGCTGTTTCAGCATGAAGCTCCGCAGAGAAGGGGGTATGATTACCCTTCTGCCCCACAGCAGACACCCTGACTGTACAGAGAGTTCCTGTTATCTGACCAAGTATGGCTTGGTGTCAGGTGAGTCTGAAATTCTTCTACCTTTTATGATGGTATCCATCAGGGCAGATAACACAGGATCGTTCCAGGTGGCATGTCTCACTTGTTTTGCTGTGACAGGGGTGTCGTCCACTTGCTGGAAGTAGAAGATGTCAGTTTGTCGGGTCACTGGCCTCACCACAGGGAGCGGGAGGCGGGACAGGCCATCTGCGTTACCATGTAGTTCAGATCGGCGGTACTTGATGTCGTAGTTATGGCCTGACAACAGCAGGGCCCATCTCTGCATTCTGCTTGCGGCCAATGGTGGAATGCCCGTGTGTGGTCCCAGTAAGGCTGTTAGCGGTTTATGGTTGGTCAGAAGCGTGAATCTCCTTCCGAACAGATACTGATGGAATTTCCTAATTCTGAACACGATGCTTAGAGCCTCCCGCTCAATCTGTGCGTAGTTACTTTCAGCTTTGTTAGTCTGTGCCGTCCGGCATGATGTGTGAAACGACCGCGCCAAACACATAGGGGAAGCGTCACAGGCTAACTGAAGTGGCAATGCCGGGTCAAAATGGGTCAGCACAGAGTTCAGAAGGGCTTTCTTGGAGCTGGCAAAAGCCATTTGGCAAGACTCTGACCACTCCCATTTCCTTCCTGGCATCAGTAATTCATGGAGCGGTTTCAATAAAGTGGAGAGATTTGGAATGAATCGGCCGTAATAGTTCAGGAGCCCCAGGTATGAGTGTAACTGGTTTTTGGTTTTTGTGGTCCTGGGGCTTCCAAGATGGCCTTGGTCTTGTAGGGGGCCTTGTGTAGACCCATGCCATCGATCACATGGCCCAGGTATTCGATGGAGGACTGGAAAAACTCACATTTTTCCTTGCGAACTTTCAGTCCATATTCCCTCAGCCTCTGTAGTGTCATGTCCAGGTTGTGGAGGTGATCGGCGTTGTCCCTCCCCGCGATGAGGATATCATCCAAGTAGCACTGTACCCCCACTAGCCTAGCCAGAATCTGATCCATGGCCTTTTGAAAGAGTGCGGGGGCTGACGTGATTCCAAAAGCCAAACGGCAGTACCGAAAAAGGCCCTTATGCATTCTGACTGTCAGTAGCTCTTTGGACTCGGGGTCCACTGGCATCTGCAGATAGGCCTGGTTCAAGTCGATTTTGCTGAATTGTTTGCCGTTTGCTAGACCGGCCAACAGGTCTTTGATGAGGGGCAGTGGGTAATGTTCATTTTGCAAGGCTGGGTTAACAGTCACTTTGAAATTGCCGCAAATTCGTAGGCTTCATTTTTCTTAAGGACAGGCACAATTGGGGTAGCCCAGTCACTGACAGGCACCGGTTCAAGCACCCCACTATTCACCAGATTGTCCAGCTCCTTTTCAACTTTTGGTCGCAGTGCGTATGGGACCGGCCGCGCTTTAATGAATCAGGGGTTGCTCCCTGGTTTCAGGGTCAGCTTTGCAGTGATACCCTTCATGTGCCCTAGTCCTTCTGTGAAGAGTTTGCCGTGTTTTTTTAATACAGCTTCTAGAGCCGTCTCTCCTTGGCTCAACATGCGGACGGTAGGCCAGTCAATCCACACTTTATCCATCCATGATCGGCCGAGCAGGGACGGGTAATTGCCTCGAACAACATATAAGGGCAACTTTACACATTGTCCATTTAGCTCCACTTTGACCTTGACCAAGCCCTTGACAGCCACTGTCTCCCCCATATAGGTCTTCAGCACCACCCGTGCTGGTTGGACTGGCAAGTGGTGTAAGCATTCTTGATACACTGTCTCTGAAACAAGTGACACTGCTGCCCCGGTGTCAATTTCCATCCGCACTGGTTTGCCCTCCAGCAAGGGTGTCGTCCAGTAGCTGTCAGGCCCTCCAGCCAGCGAAAGAATGTGATGGGGCAACTCGTCATCTATGGATTCACTGACACTAGCTTCTTTTTCCATCACATGCACCGTTTTCTTATGCGCAGCAGCTCTCTTTTGTTTGTTAGTATTTTTCTGCATTGACTGAGTTCCCTTTTTAACTTGAAAAATCATGCGCCAGCGCGTTTAACTTCACAAAAAGTTTGGGTAAAAGTTATCGGTGGAAGAAAAGTAAAAAGTAATTTCTTGTTGCGCGCACAGACAAAAAATCAATTCAAACAACACATGGTTGAAAGAACAAAGGGTCATAAAAATGGGATGGGAGAGGCAAGCATCTCAAGACCCAAGAAAAGAGAAAAATGAAGCATGGGAGTCGGAGGGTAAGAGAGAGTCTTTCCTGGGGGCACATGCTTTTAAAGGGTTAAAAGCTCCACCGCCAAGAATTCAGGGTACTGTGTTTTTTTCTGCGTTTGTCTAATTTTATAATAAATCAGTATCCACTTATTAAATTCCCGCTTAAAACCAAGCAAGTCCTGTATTACAAAATTCTTGTAAACAATTTCCTTGTAAATAGCACACAACCACAACTATATATGAAAAAGCACACATTTGATAAACATTCTACAATCTATGATCAGAAAAAAAGGCACAGGATATATAAATTCCATGTGTGAGGTTAAATGATCACGTTTGTCTTTTCCTTTCTTTTCTTTTTTTTCCTTGTTACAACAAACAACAGTACAACTTTTTAAATATAACTACGTCTTTAAAACACTACGCGAATTGGGCACATGTCCTTCCCCAATTCACCAAAAGGGGTCACTCTTGTTCCACGTATTGGAAGAGGCTGTTTTTTAAATTTTATCACAACTACTACCAACCCACAAGCTATGGCGGCAGAAAGCAGTGAGGAGTGCTGTGATTTGGATCATTTCAACCGCTGGAAAGTTGATGATTTAAAGCATTTTTGTAAGCTCCGCGGATTGCCTGTTACAACCAGGACGGCAGTGGACAGAAGCGGAAAGAAGAGCTGGCTGTGCTTGCGTGTGTGTTACAAAAATTACCGTTAGTGCCGACAAAGGAGGAAAAAAGAGCTGCTGTCGA